>NC_133333.1:63047408-63347408 GCF_042186555.1 Aquarana catesbeiana | reverse complement strand
TTTCCAGTCTGATGTGCCCGCCTTCCAACCTGATGTCTCGATGCCTGCCTTCCAGCCTGATGTGCCTGCCTTCCAGCCTGATGTGCCTGCTTTCCAGCCTGATGTGCCTGCTTTCCAGCCTGATGTGCCCGCTTTCCAGCCTGATGTGCCCACTTTCCTGATGTGCCCACTTTTATGTTGTTGCTTAAAAAAGCATAACGAGAGAGATGATTGGAGTCCTTAAACAAAATAAATGTGAGTAAAGCTGGCCATATGTGGTGTGGAGAGTCAGCCTGGGAAGGGTTAATAAAACAGGGCAAGTACTTCCCTTTCAGGCCTGTTTATTAGGCATCTGGTCAGAGAGGCTGAGGGAAGTGGCTGTGGACAGGGAGCAGCAGAAATTACATCAAATATCGCCGGCTAAGCTTACCTCAGCACATACTCTGTCCTGCTCAGCTCACATCATCCTCTTCTATTCGGGCCGATGGGCAGGTGGGCAAGAGGAGTCTGCACTTCCTGGTTGTCCTGCGTCTCAAAGTGCTGAAGGAGGTAGTGGGAGTAGTGCCGCAGATGGAGGGAGGATTTTACTTTGTTATTGCAGCGTTTAGTATGGTATCATTGAGCTGCTTCTACAGACAGAACACAAAATTCCTGTAGAAGCAGCGTTTTTAAGCCAGTGTGCATGGAGCCTGAAGATATACTGTGGTATCTGGCACCAAGCCATCAGTAGTAGATCATTTAAGTCATGTGAGGTGGGACCTCCATGGATGGGACTTGTCTTTCCAGCACATACCACAGATACTTCATTGGATTGAGATCTGGAGAATTTGGAAGTAAACACCTCAAGCTCATTGTTGTGTTCCTCAAACCATTCTTGAACCAATTTTGCAGTGTGGCAGGCTGCATTTTCCTACTGAAAGAGGCCGCTGCCATCAGGAAATCCTGTTTCCATGAAGGGGTGTACTTGGTCACCAACAATGTTTAGGTAGGTGGTGCATATCAAAGTAACATCTACATGAATGGCTGAACCCAAGATTTCCCAGCAGTTTCCCAGCCTCTGCTGGCTTGCCGTCTTCCCATACTGTATCCCGGTGCCGTCTCTTCCCCATGTAAATGACGCACTCGCACCCAGCCATCCACATGATGTAAAAGAAAACATGATTCATCAGACCAGGCCACCTTATCTCATTGCTCAGTGGTCAAGTTCTCATGCTCACGTGCCCACTGTGAGTGCTTTTGGCTGTGGACACTGGTCAGCATGAGCTTTCTGACTGACTTGCAGCTATGCAGACCCATACAAAACAAACTGCAATGCTCATTTTTTTCCTGCTTTAACACATCAACATCATTGTGCATTGGCTAGGGTTTGAGTCAATTGTATTCTGTCTGACCCCATTTATATCCATAATGGAACACATGAAGGGTGCCCTCTTTTGCCCTATCTCTATATTTTGGCAATGGAACACTTTGCAAATGCTATTACAGTCAGGTCCATAAATATTGGGACATCGACACATTTCTAATCTTTTTGGCTCTATACACCACCACAATGGATTTGAAATAAAATGAACAAGATGTGCTTTAACTGCAGACTTTCAGCTTTAATTTGAGGATTATTCACATCCAAATCAGGAAAACGGTGTAGGAACAGTTTGTACATGTGCCTCCCACTTTTTAAGGGACTAAAAGTAATGGGACAATTGGCTGCTCAGCTGTTCCATTGCCAGGTGTGTGTTATTCCCTCATTATCCCATTTACAAGGAGCAGATAAAAGGCCCAGAGTTAATTTCAAGTGTGCTGTTTGCATTTGGAATCTGTTGCTGTCAGCTCTCAATATGAGATCCAAAGAGCTGTCACTATCAGTGAAGCAAGCCATCATTAGGATGAAAAAACAAAACAAACCCATCAGAGAGATAGCAAAAACATAAGGTGTGGCCAAATCAACTGTTTGGAACATCCTTAAAAAGAAAGAACACACCAGTGAGCTCAGCAACACCAAAAGACCTGGAAGACCACGGAAAACAACTGTGGTGGATGATCGAAAAATTCTTTCCCTGGTGAAGAAAACACCCTTCACAACAGTTGGCCAGATCAAGAACACTCTCCACGAGGTAGGTGTATGTGTGTCAAAGTCAACAATCAAGAGAAGACTTCACCAGAGTGAATACAGAGGGTTCACCACAAGATGTAAACCATTGGTGAGCCTCAAAAACAGGAAGGCCAGATTAGAGTTTGCCAAACAACATCTAAAAAAGCCTTCACAGTTCTGGAACAACATCCTATGGACAGATGAGACCAAGATCAACTTGTACCAGAGTGATGGGAAGATAAGAGTATGGAGAAAGAAAGGAACTGCTCATGATCCAAAGCATACCACCTCATCACTGAAGCATTGTGGTGGTAATGTCATGGCGTGGGCATGTATGGCTGCCAATGGAACTGGTTCTCTTGTATTTATTGATGATGTGACTGCTGACAAAGGCAGCAGGATGAATTCTGAAGTGTTTCGGGCAATATTATCTGCTCATATTCAGCAAAATGCTTCAGAACTCATTGGACGGCACTTCACAGTGCAGATGGACAATGACCCGAAGCATACTGCGAAAACAACCAAAGAGTTTTTTAAGGGAAAGAAGTGGAATGTTATGCAATGGCCAAGTCAATCACCTGACCTGAATCCGATTGAGCATGCATTTCAATTGCTGAAGACAAAACTGAAGGGAAAATGCCCCAAGAACAAGCACGAACCGAAGACAGTTGCAGTAGAGGCCTGGAAGAGCATCACCAGGGATGAAACCCAGCGTCTGGTAATGTCTATGCATTCCAGACTTCAGGCTGTAATTGACTGCAAAGGATTTCCAACCAAGTATTAAAAAGTGAAAGTTTAATGGATGATTGTTAATCTGTCCCATTACCTTTGGTCTCTTAAAAGTGGGAGGCACATATACAAAATGTTGATGGGGACAAGAGCCTCTTCCCGACAACCCTGGGCTGTGGTGTCGGGGTCTGTGGGTGGGGGAATCTGAAAGAACCCACCCCCCATTTGAATGGGTATCATACCCATTCACTAAAAAGGTGTCAAAAAGTAATAAACACAGGAAACAGTTTTTGACAAGTCCTTTATTAAAAGAAAAAAAAAATAATGTCACTCAATGTCCATCACGATGCCCGCCGACCCGAAAAATAGAATAATGGTAAAAACTGCTTAGCCTCCTAAGAGGTTACCCGCCGACTGCCCTCCCTTCGCTTTGACAGCTCTTACATAGGCAAGGGGCTGGGGCATCCAGTTACGTCACCCGGTGGCACCGCCCTCTTCTGACGTTACATGACATCACGTGACATCAGAAGTGTTAAAAGAACAACAGCAAGTAATGTAAAGTTGCTTTGTACTGTGAACTAAATACTGTATGCATTATACCTATCTATCCAGCAGGTGGCACTGTAGTGTGTATCTATGGTAATATAATCAGAGGAAGTGTTATCTCTCTAAGGCCCTTTTCACACTTGTGCTGCGACTTGGGACCGCAAAGTCGCATGACTAATTGTAATCCATGATTTTCAGTGAGTACCATTCATATCTGTACGACTTCAAAGTATTCCCTGCACTACGTTGGTCCGACTTTGATGCGACTTGAGGTCCCTAGACCTCAACATTACACAAGTATCAAAGTCGTGGCAAAAAATTGCGGGAAAATCGCACGGCTTTCAGGTCGCACAAATGTGAAAGGGGCCTAAGTGTGTGTAGTTGTATGCTACTTGTTCCTGTTTCATGATAATACATGTTCTGATATTCCTCCATGAAAATAAAGTGTATTGCTGTATATAAGAAACTTCCAGTGCATAATTTCAATACTCTACATAAAAGGTTATGCGCCCAGCAGACACCCAGGCATTGGAAAGAATTCTACAGTGAATCAGTGAGTACTATATGCAAGCTGCTGAAAGATGGCAAGCAGTTCAGATGTGAAATTTGTAATAGCAAAGCTGAACAATGCCAATTGCTGTGGAGGTTCAAGCTAGAAATGCTTTTTTAGCATGGATGACTTGTGGCAAGTGCTGAATACAGACAGACCCACAAACAGAGAGGGAGAATTGGGACGGGAAGGATGGACAAGCAAAAGCAACTATAAGCTTGCTAGTGGAAGATGACCAGCTTATCCACATAAGAACAGAGAACAACCAAAAGTACTGTATATACTTGAGTATAAGCCGAGTTTTTCAGCACATTTTTTTTGTGCTGAAAATGCCCCCCTCGGCTTATACTCAAGTCAAGCACTTTTCTGCGGCAGAGGATTACATTTTCCAAACCGAATTTGGGGCCCCGTATCTCGGGGACACTTGGTGCTAGGAACCCCAAATTTGGTGTGCAGATCCAGTGGAACTAGCACTACAACATATCCAAAGATACGGGGCCCCAAATTCGGTTTGGAAAATGTCATTCTCCGCTGCAGTAAGTGCTTAACATTTTCCGAACCAACTTTGGGGCCCCGTATCTCGGGGCCTCTTGGTGCTAGGAACCCTTTGGATACGTTGTAGTGCTAGTTCCACTGGGTTTGCACACCAAATTTGGGGTACCTAGCACCAAGTGGCCCCGAGATACGGGCCCCAAAGTCAGTCAACTGTGTCCATCTGCAGCAATGTCATTTTGGGACCCTTTGGGTCCAGAGACCCCTGGCTGCAGCTAGGGGGCATCTAGGAACCCTTTACTACCGAGTTTGAAGATCAGGGGACCAATGGCTGCAAATGGGCACAGTGGGGAATGCAAATGGGCACAGTGAGGCTGTAAATGGGCATTGTTGACCCTCTTTTCCACTTACAGTAGCTGTGCATTTCTCACCCTAGGCTTATACTTGAGTCAATAAGTTTTCCCAGTTTTTTGTGGTAAAATTAGGTGCCTCGGCTTATATTCAGGATGGCTTATACTCGAGTATATACGGTATGTTGACTCCAATAAAAAAACTGCATGAGTCTAAACCAGTCTAAACAACAAGCTGTTTCTACTAAGAAAGCTATATAAGATGAGACTAGAAGAAGGCCAGCAAATGTGTAACCATGTGAAAGCTATGCTAGAGATCATAGAGCAGCTGCGTGCCATTGGAGAGGACATCAAAGATAACCATATTGTTGCCCTGCTCTTCTGCAGCCTTCCAGAGTCATATACTGCTCTTATTAAATGCTTTAGAAACCAGACCCGAGCAGGAACTGACACTAGAATATGTCAAAGGCAAGCCACGCGGCTGGTGCATAGACTCAGGAGTGACAAGCCACATGACTAGCAATGAGACTTCTTCATTGATTACAGTGCAAAGGACAGTTTTCCTAGCTAACCATAAAAGCATCACTGCAGAAGGGAAAGGCTAGGGCTTCTTGAACTGCATTACACCACAAGGCAAGCAAAGAATCCTTGTAAAGAAAGTGCTGTAAGTTCCAGAACTAGAAGGCAGTCTTCTATCAGTGAAAACTCTTGCCAACAACGGTCTCACAGTTAAGTTCCAGGGTGATGAATGCAAAAAGAAAACTGGATGATCACCTATACAGGCTCATCGCCACAGACCAGCAAGTCATTATAGTCACTAATAATCTACACAGCAAATGTATTCACTTATGGCACAGACGGCTGGGGCACAGAAATCCAGAAGCTATACAGGACATTATAAAGAAAGGCTTATCAGAATATTTGACAATAGCGCCTTGCAACGTGCTCATGAAATGCAAGTGCTGTATTATAGCAAAAGCTACACGTGCTCCCCTTCCACAGGCATCTCAAAGAAAACCAGCCACCCCCTGCAGCTCATACACAGTGACATATGCGGTCCATTCCCAGGTTAGGCAGAAACAGATATCTACTGACTTTCATTGATGATTATTCCATGTACACAACCATTTATCTGATGAAACACAAGAATGAAACATCAGAGAAACTTCAAGAGTTAATTGCCATGTCTAGCAACAAATTTCAACGAAAACCAGGAATAATACACACCGACAATGGAGGAGAATACATAAGTAAAAAAGTGGCCTCATACCTGAAGAGACAAGGAATAGTTCACCAGACAACCACACCTTACACTCCTGAACAACACGGTGTAGCAGAAAGGAAAAAAAAATCACACTCTTATAGAAATGGCCAGATGTATGTTGTTGGATACCAACCTACCTCAAAGGATTGGGGAAAAGCAGTCATGACTGCAACCTACCTACAGAACAGACTAGCCTCAAGAGCCATTAAAAGTACTCCATTCGAAATGTGGCATGGATCAAAGCCTAGCATAGGGCACATCAGAGTGTTTGGATGTAAATCATATGTCTATATTCCAAGTGAAAAGCAATCCAAGCTGGAGAACATAGCCATAGAGGGCATTCTAGTAGGCTACAGCGAGCAAACTAAGGGTTACAGAATCCTACACCCAAAGACTGACAGAGTGACAATAAGAAATAGTTTTTATTTTGATTAAAGCCTATCACCAGAAACACCAATCCCTGAAAGCTGTGAAGTGAATATGCCCAGCAAACATGAATAAAAGGGTCAACCAAAGTGAACCTGTGCAGGAGTCAGAACAAGAGGTGGAACTCACAATGTCTAAACCAAGTTCCCTACCAGCTGAACTGCCTGAAGTCAGTAGTGTTCTGTCTCTGGGACAGATAGATAAACCTTCTTATCCCAATAACTTCAGAACCATATTTCTTTGATCTCAGTTTTATTAGAACAAACCAGGTGAAACTACAAAATAACAGAAATAGACCTCAATAAGTATAATATTGCATACAATACAATACAGCATACATTGCATAAACAACGATATACAGTACAAGATGAGATAATAAAAATGTACTTTTTAAGTTCTCTATGGGGTGATGACAATAGATTGAGAAAGACATGTCTTGCTTCCTGCAATGTGTTGAAAAGAATGGTGACTGGTTCACTTCCTGTTAAGATTCTACCCAGAATTCCCTGCTTGCTGACAACTTCCTTAATTACACATACATTAAAACAAATAAACAGAACTGCAGCAATACCAAAAAGGAACTCTAGGCTTCTAAAACTTCTCTACTGTTGGAAGTAATCTTGTGGAGCCTTAAGTTTGAACAAGCAAGCATTGCTTGAGTTCTTTTGAGGAGACTGATTGCGGCTTCATTTGTGGGTAGTGATTTCAAGCAATCGTCTACCTTGAAGCCTTGTCCACAAACTGTCTGACATCTGACCCATACTCTAACTCTCCCACTCTAGCAGAGTGTCTGAGACCATATATACCAACTGCAAGGGAAGGACTGTTGCCAAAATATGTGCACCCTCATGCGGTATTCTGTGATGTCTCCAGAGGGGTTGTTGTCCCTGAACCAGAGAAACCTCAGAAAGTTATGGTGTTCTTCTTTATCAAGAAAGCAATAGAACATTTGCTGTATGTCTGCCATGAATGCGACTGAATCCTTGCGAAAGCGAAGAAGTACTCCTAATAGTCTGTTGTTAAGGTCAGGGCCAGAGAGAAGGACATCATTTAGAGAGACACCCTCATGTTTGGCGCTGGAATCGAACACCACTCTGATCTACCCTGGCTTCTTAGGGTGATAGACCTCAAATATGGGTAATACCAACATTCCTCTGAATCTTTGATGTTTGGGGCTATCTCAGCATGACCATTCTGGAATGTTTTCTCCATGAAGGAAAAGAAATGCTCTTTCATCTCTGGTTTCCTTTGAAGATTGTGTCTTAGGGAAGTGAGACGTTTATATGCTAGTTCTCTGTTAGGTAAACGTCGTCTTTGTGGTCTTAAGGGAAGAAGTGCAACCCAGCTATTAGTCCCGTCTTTCTCCAAACTCTTTTCCATAACTTCTAAGAAGAGCCTATCCTCAATGGACATTGCTACCTGGTTGTCTTTCTTTGTTCTCCTGAACACTGTGCTTCCTAAGTCGCTTTGGTCTTTGTCATAGGTATTGCTGTCACAGAGGGGACTTAGGAAGGGAAGAGGTACAGGGTTGTTGTGTGGTAGCTCCTTTATGAGGATGTGATTCTGACAGGGTTGGAAAAGAGAAGGACGACCATTCTCGAGGGTACTAGTGAGCAGGTTAATAACAGATGCAGGTTTGTGTGCACCTCCCAGACCTACATCACCTATAGTGACCCACCCGAGATCCAGTTTTTGGGCATATGGGTCATTTTTAGGACCGTTGGTCAGTTTTCTTAATTTGTGGACTTGCAAGATATCCCTCCCTAGGAGTAAGATTATCTGAGCCTGATCATCTAGTTCTGGTATGAGATGTGCTATGTGATTCAAGTGAGTCTGGTGAGCTGCTGCGTCTGGTGTGGGAATCTCTGATCTGTTGTCTGGCATCTGGTTGCACTCTATTATGGTTGGTAAGGGTAGGCATGGCTTACCATCCATAGAAGGCCAGGCAAGTCCCCTTCTGCTTTAGCCACTTGTAACTCCATACACAGGTCACTGAATTATCTGAGTCTTTGGTAACCTCTGCTAGGTATTTTTGGGAAGTCTTCTATTCTTTTAAACAGTGTACTCTCTATAGCCTCTGGTGAGCCATAACATCTATCCAGTCTATTCCAGATGTTTGCAAGGCCTATCTCAGTGCGATTTATGTTAATGTCTCTGATCCTTTTGGCATGTTCAACAGAATCATTGCCAAGCCACTTTACGAGGAGGTCTATCTGGTCCCTGCAGAATAGATCTAGACCTTGAATGGCACTCTGGAAAGAGGATCGCCATGCCCTGTAGTGTTGGGGGCGATCACTGAATTTGACAAGTCCTTGGATAACTAACTCTCTTTTGGCCAGGAACTTGGCAATGTCTACAGTAGCCTGATTGGCATTAGGATAGGCTGCTGGTGTATTGTGGTGCAGTGTAAAGGCATACCTGGTAAAAGTCTCTTCTTTAGGCGCGCTGAGTTCAAACTTGCTTAAGGTTGGCAGTTCGTACCTGCTCGTTGCATACACCATTGGAGTGAAGACTGGTGCTTGATCTTGTATGAAGGCTGAGTACCTTGTGGAGTAGAAGGTTTGGTTGGAACTGGAAAGTCTGGAACTCTGTCAGATTTTTCTTGCTTGTAGCACTGGGGTCCCAGGTCCTCTTGTTACTGTTTTATTTTGTGTGACTCACTGACGTCATGTTTGATTTCTTGTGGGATGCTGCTTGGGTCACAGTGCTGGTAGACATATTCTGACGTGCGTTGTGAAGAATCTTGTTGGTCCTCCTCTAGACCCGGTATGCTGCTGCCTACTCTTGGCTCATCATAGACGGTTGCTTCTAAAGCTTCTACTTCTGCAATGGTGGCAGCAGCGTCTCTTTCTAGTGCCAGCTTCTCCATGTTAGCTTCTAAGCTTGCTGCAGTTTCAGAGTAGCTTCCTGCTGGGCTAGCTCTTCCTCCAGGCGTATTCTTTCCTTCTCTCTCTCTTGTTCCATGCATAATGTTTCTTGCTCCAAGCGTATTCTTTCTTGCTCTGTCTCTTGTTCCATGCGTACTTTTTCTTGCTCCAAGCGTACTCTTTCCTTCTCTCTCTCTTGTTCCTATCTCACCTTTTCTGCATCAAGGTGGGCCTTTTCTTTTTTCATCTGCAACTCTTGGTCTGCGAATGCGGCCCTGGCCTTTGCTGCTTCGGCTTTTGAATGGGCGATAGCTGCTGCATTTGCGACAGATGACTTAGATGAGCTTGCTCGTGAACGTGTTTTGAAAGAAGAATGTCCCACTGTGAGACATGGCTGCGGGGAAGAAGCTGTCTTGCTGTATAGAGACCATTCTAGTGTCATTGCTGCTTGACAGAGCGCGTCTCTATGTAGCGTGACTGCTTGCTTCGCCTGCCGCAGGCCTGTATCTTTAAGGCTTCTGATTGTATGGGTACTGCATAGCCCCAGGTTGTACAGATTTCCGAAGTCAGCTTATCTTCTTTCAGAGGTCAGCTTAAAAATGTCACTGTTCTGTCTCTGGGACAGATAGCTAAACCTTCTTATCCCAATAACTTCAGATACCATATTTCTTTGATCTCAGTGAAACTACAAAATAACAGAAATAGACCTCAATAAGTATAATATTGCATACAATACAGCATACATTGCATAAACAATGATATACAGTACAAGATGAGATAATAAAAACTTACTTTTTAAGTTCTCTAAGGGGTGATGACAATAGGTTGAGAAAGACATGTCTTTCTTCCTGCAATGTGTTGAAAAGAACAGTGACTGGTTCACTTCCTGTTAAGATTCTACCCAGAATTCCCTGCTTGCTGACAACTTCCTTAATTACACATACATTAAAACAAATAAACAGAACTGCAGCAATACCAAAAAGGAACGCTAGATGGAGCCTGCACACCACATATGATTGTCTTAAGTAAATTACACATTTTGCATGTAAATTTAACAACACAGGTACAAATAAGGTACAAATAATCAGCAAGACATCTGGTGGACAGAACAAGTAGATCCACTCAGACTACAAAGGGGATACCACCCCGCAAGCTGTCATACACTGTCAAAACACACAGCATACATGAACCAATATCCTGGGAAGACAAAGAAAAACTGTCAAAATGTGTAGCCAATAAATAGAGAAAGGCAGTAGAAGAAGAACTAAAGTTACTTCAAGAAAATAAAACCTGGACACTCACAGAGCTCCCTCCTAATTGCAAAACCATAGGAACTAAGTGGACTTTCAAAGTAAAGTCAGACACAGAAGGGAATACCCACGAATACAAAGCCAGACTAGCTGCCAAGGGTTACTCCCAGAAATTTGGTGAAGATTACGATTAAACATTCGCTCCCGTCATAAAACACTCCACCATTAGATCGCTTCTAATTAGCCGTTTGGTGGAGTGTTGTCTGGAAATGGCATGCAAGTGAAACACCTAGACGTTAAAACTGCTTTTCTATATGGAGACCTTAAGGATGATCTCTAAATGGAGCAACCACCAGGGTTTGAGCAAGGACACAACCTTGTAGTGTGTAAACTTCAGAAGAGCATCTGCGGTCTTAAGCAATCTGCAAGGATGTGGAATGAGAAAGTGAATGAAGTACTTACCAGAGAGGGATTCTCAACAAGTAAAGCAGACCTCTGTCTCTACTCCAGGAATCAAGAAGACAGATGGATTTACATCCTTATCTATGTTGATGACATTATAACTTGTTTTGAACAAGAATGGGGATTACAATCAGTTCACAAGCTGATTTTCTTTTTTTTTTTAATCAAAGAGCTTGGAAACATTAGCTACTATTTGGGAATCCAAATAGAGAGAGAGAAGAAGATGGAAGTTATCTTCTCAACCAATCTCAGAAATTCTCCGAAATCTTGGAACAGTTCCATATGCAAGATGCAAAGAAAGAAACTCCTATTTATCCAGGCTATCAAAAGAGCAATGAAGCAGAAAACTTGCTACCCAACAATAACATGTATCGCAGAGCAATTGGTAAGCTGCTATATGTTGCCACTGAGACAAGATCAGACATAGCCACAGCAGTGTGCATACTATGCAGGAAAGTTTCAGCCCCCTGTAAGTGTCACTGGAATGCATTAGAAAGAGTGATGCAATACCTTGAAGGAACAGTTCCAATGAAGTTACGGTTACCAGCAACATCAGATCCAAAACTGGTCGGATATGTGGATGCTGATTGGGCCGGGGACTGCACAGACTGCAAATCCACAAGTGGATTCATCTTCCAGTATGGGGAAGGAACCATAAGTTGGTCTAGTCATAAGCAAACAACTGTTGTTTCTTTTTTTTTTTGTAAACATTTTTATTGCGCACATGAGTATTACTCAAAGAATACATCAGAAAGTGGTTACATCCGGATCAATGAAGAAACCAACATCCATTAGAAACAAGAACGTTGTACATATCAATTTTCTCATAGCTGAGCCATTCAGGACTCCACCCCTATCATACACTGAAGTATATGTGCTTTTTCATTTTTAACAAACAACATTAAACCAGAACCAAATACCAGATGGATAACCCCATGAAAAAAAATTCCCTCCCCTCCCTCCCCAGGGGATGTCTGCATTCAGTGCTGTGCTTTGTAGGATTCGAGAACCCAACTCTGTCCACATTGAAAGAAGTACACTCACTATCTTTATAGTTTTCAAAAAGTGAGATTGGTCATAAACAGTTTAATGGTCTATCATCCCTCATCTTCCAACGTATTCTCAGGGTCAACCCATCTAAACCATACCTTCCTAAACTTCTTGGGAGCCCCTCTAGCTTCATAGGTCATTTTATACATCAGCATTTATTATTTTTATCCACATCCCCAGAGTCAGCTGATCGTCATGTATCCAGCGTCTGGCAATGAGTTTCCTCACACCACAGAATAAGATCCTAAGGAACAGTTTTGTGTATGCATTCATCACCTCTTTATCGAAGACCCCAAGGAGGCATCGTAGGGGAGAGCAAATGTTAGGCAGATCAAAATGGTCCAAAATAAATTCAGTAACCTGTGACCATAATGGTCTCACTTTTTCGCATTTCCTGACCATATGTAGGAAAGTACCTTCTGCCCCATTGCATTTATGGCAATCAGCCGATTCCCTCCTTTGCATTAGGTAAAGTCTAGCTGGTGTGTAATACTGTTGGTGAAGGTATCGGAACTGAATCATTTTATCTGTAGAGGAAACAACAGACACCAAATATGTGTCCAGTACCTCCTGCCACAGTTCCTCCGACAATCCGCCGCCCATCTCGCCATGGGCCTAGAAGTTGTAGTCATTACCCCCGGCCCCATAGTATCTAGAGATTCGCTTAGCTGGATCCGGATCAATCAGAACCTTCAAGTCTGTGTTCTGCACCATAATTTCACCCCCCCAAACTGCGCGTTCGCTGCATGGCGCAGCTGCGCATAGCGAAAGACCCAGGTCTTGGGTACTTCAAATTGTTCTCTTAGTTGTGCAAAGGTACAGAGATGATTATCCTGATACATTTGATGTATTTTATGCCATATTTAGCCCAGGTGCTTTGCCCATCCGGTAATTTAATAAACTCCCCTAG
This sequence comes from Aquarana catesbeiana, assembly GCF_042186555.1. Taxonomy (NCBI): domain Eukaryota; kingdom Metazoa; phylum Chordata; class Amphibia; order Anura; family Ranidae; genus Aquarana; species Aquarana catesbeiana. The sequence goes on along the minus strand of NC_133333.1, from coordinate 63,334,444 downwards.
GGTTCTATTACACCACAGGGGGCTATTTGGGAGATAGCCACAGGGGATCATCTTTCCTCCGTTGAGAGCATAAGTCAAACACTTTCCCAGGAAGCGCCATAATCAATCCCACCTTCCTCCCGGGATCCCTTTCCTGTACAACATATTTTGTAGAGTTTCCTGTGAGGTGGCAACTGCTGCCTCTAGCAGGGTAGTGGCATTAGGCGTTTGTGGAAAAAGTCGCCAGTGCAAAAAGGATAGCTGTGAAGCCATAAGATAAGACTGTAAATCAGGAAGGGCCATCCCTCCCATTCTGATTGGTAACTGTAAACTGCCAAAGATACCCTGGGTGCCTTGGAACCCCACCTAAAACCCAAAATGATGGAGTCAATTTGCTTGAAGACCCGTAGTGTCACAAAAACCAGGGAGTTTGAAAGAATATACAGAAACTTAGGAAGAAAAATCATCTTAAACAGATTTATCCGTCCCATCAAGGTGATCTGTAAATTCTGCCATCTCTGTACCTTCTCCCGAAAATTTACCATAACCGGTGTCAAGTTTCTTTCAAGAAATTTAGAGAAGGGAAGCTGAACCTCAATCCCCAAATACTTAGAGGTGGACAATGGGATGGGGCAGTCCAGCGGGAATACCACTGCCTCATCAATAGGGAAGAGGGAGGATTTTTTCCAATTAATTCGTAATCCGGAGTAATCCCCAAACTCCTGAATCAATCGGAAGGCTTCTGAAAGCGAAGGCCCCGGATCATCTGCATAAAGCGACATGCGCTGCTCAAACTCCCCAAGACACAGACCCGCCAAATTTGGGGTAGCCCTCAGCTTGACCGCTAGGAGCTCTATGGCTAGGGAAAACAGGAGGGGTGAAAGTGGGCACCCCTGCCTGGTGCCCTGAAATATAGGAAAGGAATCTGAGATAATACCATTAACCCTCAGTCTAACCAACGGGTCTGTATACAAGAGCCGTACCCAGGAAATGAAAACAGGGCCAAAGCCATAAGACTCCAGGAGGTGGAACAGAAATGACCACTCCACCGAGTCAAAGGCCTTTTTTATATCTAGGGAGGCCACTATTCTAGTCCCAGAGTTGTCATGAGCCATCTGGAGATTCACAAAAAGTCTCCTGTGCGCATCTTCCCTGAATAAAACCGGTTTGGTCCGCATCCACCAGTTTTAGAATAACCGATTGTAACCTACCTGCCAGTATTTTGGCCAGAATTTTTGAGTCAACATTCATCAGAGAGATCGGACGATAAGAGTCACATTCTCAAGGGTCCTTCCCCCCTTTAGGGATCAGGACAACCAAGGCTTTCCTCATAGAGGGAGGTAGTCTACCGTCCGACCTAGCTGCATTGTATACTTTAAGCAGGCGAGGGGCCAGACCGAACCGAAAAGTATTGTACCATTCTGAGGGGAGGCCATCTAATCCAGGAGACTTCCTAGGGGGAAAGGAGGCAATCGCCTCCTCCACCTCCTCCACCGTAATACCGGTTTCCAAAGCTGTCCTCCTCCGACAACTTAGGTAAGTCATGTAAGTCACCAATTTCTCCGTCCCCAGAGGAGCACAAGACCTATATAGTTCTTCATAGAATTGAGCAAATACTTTCAGGATATCAGTTGAGTCACATATTTCAATTCTGCAGTTGCCATATACTGATTTAATATAGACCGGAACATACTCCGGTCGCGCCAAGTATGCTAAAAGAGCCTGCCATTCTTGTCACCAAATTTAAATATGTGCCTACGTTGTGCAAGGTTAAGTTTTGTGGTACGATCTGTTAGAACTGTCTTGTACTCCCTGGTTCTGGTCTGTAGAGTCAGTAACCTCTCCCTAGTGGGGTCCCTAACATATTCTGCTTCTGCTAGCGTCACCTCCATCTCCTTAAGCTGGACTGTGGAAGCTAACTGTTTCTTGAACCCCTGTACTTCAGCTATAAACACCCCTCTCAGCGTGGCCTTGAAGGTCTCCCATTGGAGAAGAGAGGATTCAGAATTGCATTTTCAGCCCAAAAATGTTTGATAGCCTCTGTACACTTAATCTTTACATATTCTTCCTCTAGCCAACTGGCCTCCATCCGCCAAATGCGTAAACCTGATTTCGGTCCCAGACTAAGTTCCAGTAGCATGGGGGAATGATCAGATAAGGCTCTGGGCAAATAGGAAACCCCCTTGACCAATGCCATACTGTCCCCCCTCAGTCAGGATAGTGTCTATTCTGGAGAGCGTCTTATGCATTTTCAAATAGCCAGAGTACTCCCTTATATCAGGATGATGAAAACACCAGACATCTCTGAAACCATGAGTAGACAGCCAGCCCGCAAGGGGGGCCGATGTGCCAGAAGCCGCTCCCAGTCTATCCAAAGCCGGATCAGACACAGAGTTAAAATCACCTAGTATGAAGATCCTCCCCTCTGCCACCTCATGGGTAGTCTGTATCATATCATCCAGATGAGCTAGCAAGAAAGGAGGAGGACCATACAAATTTACAATCGTTAGAAATCTATTCATCACCTGCACCACCAATACAACAAACCTCCCTTTAGTGTCAGTCCAAACTGCATGTATCGATATGGGCATAGCCTTGCTGACCAAAGTGGAGACCCCCTTGCGTATGATGAGTAGGTGGCATGGTAGGCCCCGGCAATATGTGCCCACTTTAATGAGAGAACTCTGGAGCCCTGGAGATGTGTCTCCTGAAATAATATTATATGAGGTTTATGTTTTTTAATATAATCAAAGATCAATGAGCGCTTACATTTAGAATTGAGGTCCCTGACATTCCAGGCCAAAATCTTAAGATAAATCTCCATGACAGAGAATTGTGAAATAGGGGGTTCCCTCTCCCCCTTGAGTTATAGCTAGCCAGAAAAATGGGCTCCAGATTTCCCTTCTCGTATGCACAGAGTATAGTGACCATGACAATGGAAGTGACTCCTTGCAAACACACAGAATGTGGACAATCCCAACTAAAAGCAGACATGAAATCCTCAACTTAAAGAACACCCCAACTTCCCCCACTCCCTCCCCACACCCAGCCCCAACATGCCAGGCACTTTATTCCCTTAACCTTAGCTCAAATAGGCAGCAAAGATGCAACTTAAATTGTCACATAGGCCAGGTTACCCTAAGGCAACCGTGCCTTACCGTATGTCCCGAAACAGTTCTCCTGTCAAAAAAAAAAAAATAGAAAAAGAGAAATGCAAAAAGAAAAACAAAACTTTTTTGGTAGATCAAAAAACTGATTAAATTTGCAGCATCAAGAGCAGTCTGCAGACTCTGCATATACTAATGGCATAAGTCAGCGGCAGTTTCAATAGAACCAAGGACCTCTCACGTCAGCTTCTCCAGGGAAAGGGTTGCCCGCCAGTAAACTTTAAACATTCAATCCAGAAACATGGCTCCCAACAGTGAAATAGCAACAGTAACAGTTCTCTTTCCACAAAAAAACTTACACAGTTAGGTGCAAAAATTGTTCCAAATGGGCATCAGAGGTAAAACAACATAACATGAAATAGACATTCAGGTAGATAGTCCCTGTCAACCCCATTATTTTCTCACCCAGAACTTGCTTCATACATTTGTATCAGGGCGAACGAGAAGAGGCTCTATCCCTCTGGCATCCCTGCGTATCCCGCCACTCTGAGGCCTCAGTAGGATTGGTGAAAAAATAAGTTTTCCCATTTTCCAGCTTAGCCGGATACAGCATACTGTAGATCAGGTTGAGGTCCCTCAATCTTTTCTTTATGGCTGAAAGGAAGCTCTCTGTTTCTGGGTGGCTGCCGAAAAGTCGGGGTAGATTGATATTCGATTGCCATCAGACGACAACTCAGGGCCCGTTCTGGCTCCTCGCAGGATATTCTCCCAGTCCCGGAAGTGAAGCACTTTCACTATCATAGATCTGGGGGGGCTCCCTTCGGGGGCACCCGACCTGGAATACGGTGTGCCCTTTCAATGGCAAACATTTTTGTGAAGGTTTCAGGTGCCATGTGATTAATCAGCCATTTCTCTAGAAATTCTTCTGGGTGCCTCCCCTCCACTCCCTCAGGGAACCCCACCAGCCTTATATTGTTCCTTCTCATGTCGGCCATCTTTAAAGTGTGTTCAGACAATGTCTTTTTTGTCACCTGTGCAGCAGTGTCCAACGGCCTGACAGTATATTCCAGGGAGGCAACACGGCGATCAGTGGTCTGGGCCTTCTCCCTTAACTTCTGCATATCATGTTTAATGAAGGAGAACTCCATTCTGAGCTCCTCAAAGTGATCAATCAGCTTATTCTGGCACCCCTGTATGGCCCCATGATCTGGGTCAGGGATGGCTCATCCTCCCCCTCCACCTCCCTGTCAGCTCTGGCCCAGCGATCTCTTAGTCTGTCCAGCGATCTTTTCCTTCTTATCACTGCTTCCCTCTGGGGTTTAGGACTCACCCTGTCCTGTGAAGGAGACGCCTGCTGCGGGGCCTCCACTGATCTCTGGAGCGGCAGCCATTCCTCCTGCTCCTGTGTTCTGGCACCATTTTGAGAGCCCCAGGCGAATTGCGACAGCTGTTCCCCGGTCGTTTTTGGCCAGGGGGGCATCTTTTACCATCCCCGCAGGTGCCCGAGGGGTCCCAGCACACATCCCCAACAGTTCAGCTCAAAATTTGGGTGCCGCTGTCCCAGGATCACTGCAGGATTGTCAGTCTGCAGACGGAGCTCCGGTCCTGCATCCCTCACATGTCGCGCGCTGGCTCCACCCCCATCGCTCTATCTTTAACTTAAGCAAAGTACATTGCAGCAGCACACACTTGTGAAGAAGCGATATGGATTCATCAACTTTTGTGGTCATTGGGATAGACATGTCAAAACCAATTCCCATTTTTTAAGACAACCAGGGATGTATAAAGCTTACGCAATCAGAAAGGGTCAATTCTAGGAACAAACACATAGACGTCAAGTATTGCCTACTATAATAATCAAGAACAAGGTGTTATTGACATTCAATATTGCCCATCAGAGGCGATGACTACAAATGCACTCGCCAAACCTTTGTTGAAGGAACGTCATAGCTATTTCCGGAAGAAGCTGAATATAATTTGACAAAGCACATGCTGTTGAGAAGGGGTGTTGAAAGAACAACAGCAAGTAATATAAAGTTGCTTTGTACCGTGAACTAAATACTGTATGTATTATAGCCATCTATCCAGCAGGTGACACTGTAGTGTATATATATGGTAATGTAATCAGAGGAAGTGTTATCTCTCTAATGCCGCGTACACACAATCAGACATTCCGATAACAAATGTTCGATGTGAGCTTGTTGGAAATTCTGACCGTGTGTAGGCTCCTTCGGACATTTTTTGTCGGAATTTCCGACAACAAAATCCGTTCTGGTAAATTCTGAGCATGTGTAGACAATTCCGACGCACAAAATTTCACACATGCTGTGAATCAAGTACAAGACGGAAACGCTCGGTCTGGTAAAACTAGCATTCATAATGGAGATAGCACAATCATCACACTGCAAATGTTTTAATCTTTCAATGCAGCGCATTCTCTTCGTCTTTATAATGTTAGAATTATGAAGTTGTTTTGCTGCTGATATTCACAGAGAATTCTCACAAACTGATTTCTTTATTATTTCTTGTGATCTCCTGAATAATATTTATTTTGTTTTTCATCAGAACTCCATAATAATGTTTAGAATTTATTTTTATAGTGATCTTTTTTTCTTTATTGTGACGATCTCCATTTTATTTTTTTTGTTTTTTATAGTGATCTACTTTTTTTTTTTGTTTTTTTTTTATATTATTTTTCTACTGATCTCCATAATATTTTTGTTCGTTTTGTGTGTCAAGTTACCACAACACCATTATTAACTTGTATATTTTAACCTCAAGGAGGTTGTTTGGTGTTGGTGTTCCTTGTTAATTTGACATTGTATTTTTGAAATGTACCTGCCTACTCACAAACAAAAATGTCCTTTTTGAAGTAAAACACATAGGCAAGTATTTGTGAAAAAAAAATGCCATTTATTATGGGTCATAACCAAATAATGAGGAAGGCAACGCTGGCTAAACTGGTGAAATTGGTGAAGCCTTTGTACCCCAGGGCACACATCAACTATTTTACAGCCAAAATTGGAAGCATGAGGAGTCCATATAATAGTGAGCACAATCTGGTCCAGGACTCTGAGAGATCATGAACAGCAGCAGATGACATATATGTCCCCAGACTGTGGTCTTACAACTGCCTGCGTCTTTTGTCAGACCAGACTGAACCCAGCCCACTTTCTTGTCTTCCTTCCATGCTTCCTTCCATGCTTGATTCCAGGCTTGCTTCCAGAAGCTTTGCTTTGCTTGAAGACTGGTGGGGTTCTGAGGGCCACAGTAGCCTGCTGAAATAGCCCAAGTGCTGCCTCCTCCAGGTTACTCCCCTTCCTGGGCCTTTTTTTTTGAAGGCGGAGGGGAGGGACCTGGGATTTGGTCAGGCTACTGGGCTCGGCCACCTCCTGGCTACCACTTACCCCCGCCATCTCCTGGTTGCCACTTTCCACAGCCTCCTCCTGGCTGAGACTTTCCTGTGTATGAAAAATGGACATAGTTTAAGTTTTCGGCTCATCAATCACACACAATTTTCAGCTCATGACTGTTGCAAATTTAATGTTAATAAATAGAAAAGACTATCTTTCTGACCCCAGCATTTTTCATTCTTGTCCCAATCATTTGTGGTTACTAGTGTCTATTGATATGTAAAAAACTTTGTTAAATCAGAAATTAGCGATCAATACTAACATCTAGTTAACATCATTAATTTTTTGACAAGAAATATGTTAAACAATGCTATACCTGGCTCAAGCTGGGCTTCTCCACATCTTCCTGGCCCAGGTCCAGGTTGGACGTCTAAAGTCTCAGCTGGGGTGGAAGGAAGCGTTGAAGGAAGACTGGAGAGTGCTGGCCTGGGTTCCCTCTGGTCTGCCAGAAAATGCAGTCTGTCATAGTACCACATCCTGGGTACATAAATGTCATCTGCTGCTGCTCCTAATCTCTGGGAATCCTGGACCTTATTGTGCTCCCTATTATAAGTGCTCCTCATGCCACCAATTGTGGCCTTCAAATAGTTGATGGTTGCCGTGGGGATCTGCGGCTTCACAAATTCCAGCAATTGATCCAGCGCTGCCTGCCTCTTTCTTTTATTGGTATAAAAGGGGTGGTTTACCTGCCACAGACAGGGCAGCTCCCTGTACTTATCAATGAATATGGGGATAAAGTCCTGATCATTCAATAGATTCATTTTCTCTGCAAGCCACAACACAAGACAAAAACCTTAATTTCAGGCTAAACTCTCCTAATCTTGTCCCAATATAGGTCTCAATCTATAAGCATTATAGGCACAAGTTAAAATTGTACCTTCGCTATCATGATCGGTGCTTCCGCTACTCCTTCCTCCGCTCACAGATCGTATGTACAACACACACGTGTTACACTTTATATAATGCATGCATTAAATTCCGCCCACCCCTGACCTTCTATAAGGTATATTCCCCACCCCTTCTCTTTCGGCGCAGTGAGAGAGCACATGGTGGAGAAAGAACAAGTGCATGCAGACAGCAGCACTGACGAAAGCACGGAGCCATGAACGTCCCGATCCCGGAGGAGATTTAAGGCCTCAAATATGGCCTTTGTAGAGATGGTGGAGATGGTGGACATCTTAAAGAGGGCCGACTATGATGGGAAGTATGGACTGTACCCAAACCCAAATGTGAGAAAGGCCAAGATCATGACTAAAGTTGTGAGAAGTCTGCAGAGGAATTTTGGGGTACGACGATCCAAGGATCAATTGAGAAATCACTGGTCAGACCTGAAATTGAGGGAACAGGATCAGTACAGAAGAATCAAGAGAGTTCTGCAAAAAAGTAGTTGTCATGTGTTCCTATTATTATTATTACTTGCATGCTGCTCCATGTGCTTTTCTTTACTGTTGTACAGTTTAAAATGGCAACTTTCAGGTTCGTGGGCACAGAAATCGTTCCTAGTAAACATTGTTCGTTCGCCCACTAACACAATGTTTTTGGGAGATACAGGTTAACTACATTTGTTCAGGCCTATTTGTATTCAAAGAAGTTTAGTACATTGTTGTCTAGATGGGTTTGTAACTAGAATGAAATGCAAACTTGATTCAGTGTAAGGAGAGGACACTCAGTAGCTATTTACACATCTGGACGCAGGAGCACTAGTATGGGACACCAGAACAAACTTTGTAGGGTGTCTCACATAGGTGCTCCAGTGGATACTAGGGGTGTCTCCATGTGGGAAAATTTACCAAAAAAGGTAAGTATTCCAGCTTGAAGAAAGGGAAAAAATCATGTTTTCAGCTTGGAACTCTGCTAAAACAGACAATTGTACGATGCTTCCAAGCAATGTTTCATATTCCTATTTATGCCCTGTGTGCTAAGTATACCTTTTTTTTATTCACATAGGGGAGAAAAGACTCAGGGCATCAGAGGACACCAGTGACACACAACCTCCTAAACAAAGGGAATCCCCACACCACAACCACAGGATGTGGAGGAAGGAGAGGTTTATGAAGTGGGCAAAATAGTGACCACAACAGGTGAGTGTCTGAGACCACAGCTTCAGGTAATAGATGTATAGTCAGTGTTTATCTGGCGCGGGGTATAGTCTGTGGCTGTAATAGTTAGTCCAATCAGATGCCGGTGACATCACTTCCTGTTCCACGGTCCATGCTGGTCTATGTGGAGATGCTTGGTTCCTTTGCTCCTGGAGAAACACTGTGATCCATTCCAGCCAGCTGCTCAATCCTTTCCAGCTATCCGAAACAGCGGTGGGATCCACAGAGCCATGTGGAATGCCAGGACTGCACTTTACTTTGAGGAGCATGCATCTTCTATCATCTTGTAAGTGTTTTTAATCTTATCCTTTTAAAGTCCTCATTTTAATACTACACTCAGGTTGGCGCCTCCCCTCCCTGTTTTTTCCTTACATGTCTTGCAGAGTTCTGGACACACTCTGAAGGATGGCTGCCTTCCTTTTTAACCCTTAATACCCCTTTCTATGGATACATCACTTTTCAACGCCACAGGAATGGCAGACTGTGGCTTCCCAATTTGCTCAGCGGTGGGACTTTTCCAACTGCGGAGGGGCAATTGATGGGAAACACGTCCACATAGTCCCACCCTCCAACACGGGGTCATACTATTACAACTATAAGGGGTTTAATAGTATTCTGATGTTGGCGGTAGTGTTGGCGACATATGAGTTTCTCTATGTGGATGTGGGGAAGAATGGCCGGATGTCGGATGGTGAAGTCATCGCCCAGACCGAGTTCTACGGACGGCTCCAGAGTGGTGGCTTGGGATTGCCACCTCCGGAAGACAACGTGGCTGGTCTGCCATTTTTCTTTGTCACTGATGAAGCGTTTGGGCTGTGATCACCTGATGCGGCCGTTCCCCATGAGAACCCTCACCCCGGACCAGAGGGCTTTTATCTACCAGCTGGCCAGAGCCAGAAGAGTGGTGGAGAATGCTTTCGGGATAATGGCCAGCCGGTTCCGCCTATTCCTTACGCCAATCAACATGGCGGAATATAAACTTAACCATATAATCCTTGCATGCTGCATTCTCCACAACATTTTAAGGAGAAATTCGATGAACTATGTGGCCTCAGTTAGGGCCTGAGGCAGGATTTCAAGACCAAACCCTGACGGTGCTTGAAGCTAGCCGTCCTGGCTTGCCCCCCCAAAGCGCCCGCGAGGTCCATCTAAAATATATGGAGTACTTTGCGGGTAAGGGGGCCATTGATATGCCAGAAAATGTTTAACAAACATTTTTTAAATACATTTGTATTTTAAACTAAAAAATATTTCCTTTGATTTACTGCTTGTGTTTCTTTTAGCTGTCTCCTAGGTTATCCAATGGGTTTATTTATTTGGCCATTTTCTTCAATAGTGCAAACGTAATTTATTTGATACATGTGACAATTTCTTCTTCAGCTAACTATTATGTTGTGGGTCTGCTACACACACACCTTGTTTTTGTTGTTAATGTATGTAATGCATAAAGGATAAAAATATTCATCATTTTCAGCACCATGATTTTAGTTTTTGGAGTGACGAAAATGGCCTGATTGTTGCAAATTATAAATCACTGTGGGGTTTTTTTACTAAGGGAAAATCCACTTTGCACTACAAGTGCACTGCAAAAGTGCACTTGAAACTGCACTGAAAGTGCACTTGTAGTGCAAATTGGATTTTCCTTTAGTAAATAAGCCCCATTGTCACTGTAAACACCAACTTACTCCAAAAACTGCTATTGAGCATTGAAAGAAGAAGCCACACATTGGGGGTTATTTACGAAAGGCAAATCCACTTTGCACTACAAGTGCACTTGGATGTGCAGTTGCTGTAGATCCAAGCGGGACATGCAAGGAAAATAAAAAACAGCACTTTAGCTTGCATATGATTGGATGATAAAATCAGCAGAGCTTCCCCTCATTTCAGATCTACCCAACAGATTTAAAGTGACTGCACTTCCGAGTGCACTTTCAAGTGCACTTGCAGTGCACTTGTAGTGCAAAGTGGATTTGCCTTTCGTAAATAACCCCCATTGCTGAGTATAACAATTTTTACTCTGTGCACATTCACATGTGCGTTTAGAAAAGAGTTTTTGAAAAAACCAACATATTTATAGAAGACCATTTTTTTTTTTTAGACATTAGAAATATCCTTTTTTGTGGAAAACAGGCATGTTTTTAAAACCATAAAACAATACACAAGTCTGGAACTTTACAAAGTTCAACTTTGATCAATTGAAGGCAATAGCAGACATTAGTATGTCCAAACTGTGTTGATGAAGGCAACTTCATCAGATGGGGTGATGTCACCCCTGTGAAAGCCAAATTTTGAAGATGCACACAAAGTGAGAGTCAAAATGGGGATTTCCCTCCTGATCCCATGCCTATGGTCAACATGTGCTAGCTCCCATCATGGGCGATCAATGGACGTGTTTCGGTGGTACAACCCCTTCCTCTCAGCTACTTGAGTTGCGAAGAGGTTGCACCCACAAAACGCGTACATTGATATCCCGTGATGGCAGATAACACATTTTGACATACTGTGTGCATCTTCAAAATTTGGCTTTCAAACACTTTCAAACAATTAAGAAAAAGAAAAAAAAAAAAACATTTAATTTTGGTGTGTTTTATATTCTGCCTAAAACATCAATGATGTGTTTGAGTCTTTTTTCCACATCATTGATGTCTTCCTTGATCTTCTGTAAATCCCTATTGCACACCATGATCTCCCCGATGAGGATGTGTGCACTAGCACTTGTAAAATGTGTTTTTTCTTCCACAACATCCACATCACCTAAAAATAAAAAAACACCATGTATTATAAATATGCAGGCATACATCTATTGCCATCTTTTCCTTTCATCACTGTAGCCATGATTGACAAGATTCCAGCCCTGCCTTGGTCCAATCAGATGCCGGTGACATCACTTGAAGGAAACTGTGGAGTGAAACAAGAAAAATAAAAATTAGTACTTTTGCACATAACATTGCAAGCAGATTAGACACAAACATAGTTACATAGTTACATAGTTACATAGTTACATAGTTACATAGTAGGTGAGGTTGAAAAAAGACACAAGTCCATCAAGTCCAACCTATGTGTGTGATTATGTGTCAGTATTACATTACATATCCCTGTATGTTGCGGTCATTCAGGTGATTATCTAATAGTTTCTTGAAGCTATCAATGCTCCCCGCTGAGACCACCACCTGTGGAAGGGAATTCCACATCCTTGCCGCTCTTACAGTAAAGAACCCTCTACGTAGTTTAAGGTTAAACCTCTTTTCTTCTAATTGTAATGAGTGGCCACGAGTCTTATTAAACTCTCTTCTGCGAAAAAGTTTTATCCCTATTGTGGGGTCACCAGTACAGTATTTGTAAATTGAAATCATATCCCCTCTCAAGCGTCTCTTCTCCAGAGAGAATAAGTTCAGTGCTCGCAACCTTTCCTCATAACTAAGATCCTCCAGACCCTTTATTAGCTTTGTTGCCCTTCTTTGTACTCGCTCCATTTCCAGTACATCCCTCCTGAGGACTGGTGCCCAGAACTGGACAGCATACTCAAGGTGCGGCTGGACCAGAGTCTTGTAAAGCGGGAGAATTATCGTTTTATGTCTGGAGTTGATCCCCCTTTTAATGCATGCCAATATTCTGTTTGCTTTATTAGCAGCAGCTTGGCATTGCACGCCATTGCTGAGCCTATCATCTACTAGGACCCCCAGGTCCTTTTCCATCCTAGATTCCCCCAGAGGTTCTCCCCCCAGTGTATAGATTGCATTTATATTTTTGCCACCCAAATGCATTATTTTGCATTTTTCTACATTGAACCTCATTTGCCAAGTAGTCGCCCACCCCATTAATTTGTTTAGGTCTTTTTGCAAGATTTCCACATCCTGCGGAGGTTATTGCCCTGCTTAGCTTAGTATCGTCTGCAAATACAGAGATTGAACTGTTTATCCCATCCTCCAGGTCGTTTATGAACAAATTAAATAGGATTGGTCCCAGCACAGAACCCTGGGGAACCCCACTACCCACCCCTGACCATTCTGAGTACTCCCCATTTATCACCACCCTCTGAACACGCCCTTGTAGCCAGTTTTCAATCCATGTACTCACCCTATGGTCCATGCCAACGCACCTTATTTTGTACAGTAAATGTTTATGGGGAACTGTGTCAAATGCTTTTGCAAAATCCAGATACACCACGTCTACGGGCCTTCCTTTATCTAGATGGCAACTCACCTCCTCATAGAAGGTTAATAGATTGGTTTGGCAAGAACGATTCTTCATGAATCCATGCTGATTACTGCTAATGATATCATTCTTATTACTAAAATCTTGTATATAGTCCCTTATCATCCCCTCCAAGAGTTTACATACTATTGATGTTAGGCTAACTGGTCTGTAATTCCCAGGGATGTTTTTTGGGCCCTTTTTAAATATTGGTGCTACATTGGCTTTTCTCCAATCAGCTGGTACCATTCCAGTCAATAGACTGTCTGTAAAAATTAGGAACAACGGTCTGGCAATCACCTGACTGAGTTCCCTAAGTACCCTCGGATGCAAGCCATCTGGTCCCGGTGATTTATTAATGTTAAGTTTCTCAAGTCTAATTTTAATTCCGTCCTCTGTTAACCATGTAGGTGCTTCCTGTGTTGTGTCATGAGCATAAACACTGCAGTTTTGGTTACTGAAGCCCCCCGATTCACTCGTGAAGACTGAGGAGAAGAATAAATTCAATACCTTTGCCATCTCCCCATCCTTTGTAACCAGATGTCCTTCCTCATTCTTTATGGGGCCAATATGGTCTGTCCTCCCTTTTTTACTGTTTACATACTTAAAGAATTTCTTGGGATTTTTTTTGTTCTCCTCCACTATGTGTCTTTCATGTTCTATCTTAGCCATCCTAATTGCACCCTTACATTTCTTATTGCATTCTTTATAAAGTCTGAATGCTGAGGATGATCCCTCAACCTTGTATTTTTTGAAGGCCTTCTCCTTTGCTTTTATATGCATTTTTACATTGGAGTTAAGCCATCCAGGATTTTTGTTTGCTCTTTTAAATTTATTACCCAATGGGATACATTGGCTAATGCCCTTATTTAATATGCTCTTAAAGCAAACCCATCTCTCCTCCGTATTCTTTGTTCCTAATATTTTATCCCAATTTATGCCTTTTAGCAAGGTTTGTAGTTTAGGGAAGTTGGCTCTTTTGAAATTCAGTGTCTTTGTGTTCCCTTCATGTTTCCTATTTGTGTGATTTATACTGAAACTAATTGACCTGTGATCGCTGTTACCTAAATTGCCCCGTATTTCCACATCTGTGATCAGGTCTGTATTGTTGGTAATCAGTAGATCCAGTAATGTTTTATTTCTAGTTGGTGCGTCTACCATCTGACCCATAAAATTGTCCTGCAAGACATTAAGGAACTGGCGAGCCTTAAATGAATGCGCGGTTCCCTCCGCCCAGTCTATGTCTGGATAATTAAAATCCCCCATTATGATAACACTTCCCATCCTTGCTGCTAATCCAATTTGTTGGATTAGCAGCATTCCAACATTGTTGGCCAACATCAGTATAACATTTATTTGAAGGAGCATGCATGAGGACAAAGAGGACATTCACAGCATATTACAATCATGGTAATTAGGGAATGATGAAAAAAAAACAAAACAATACATTAGCAAACATTAAATACATATAATGTGATGTTAAAGGAGAAATCTTACCTTAATATAGTCCTTCTGCAGGACCTGAATGAAGGCAGAACAGGTCTCTGGAATAATGATCCCCAGAGCCTGGGGGAGATGCCTGTTGAGAACTTGATGTCCTGCACACTTCTCCCCATCGCTAAGTACCGCAACGTGGCAATGAGCCTCTGTTTGGGAGTGATGGCTTGCCGCATGCAGGTGTCCTGCCTTGTAATATAAGGGGACAGCAAAGCCAACAAACGGTGAAAAACGGGGTCCGTCATCCGGAGATACAGTATTTCACAAAAGTGAGTACACCCTTCACATTTTTGTAAATATTTTATTATATCTTTTCATATGACAACACTGAAGAAATGACACTTTGCTACAATGTAAAGTAGTGAGTATACAGCTTGTATAACTGTGTAAATTTGTTGTCCCCTCAAAATAACTCAACACACAGCCATTAATGTCTAAACCGCTGGCAACAAAAGTGAGTACAACCCTAAGTGAAAATGTCCAGATTGGGTCCAATTAGCCATTTTCCCTCCCCGGTGTCTTGTGACTTGTTATAGGGCGTACACACGGTCGGACTTTGTTCAGACATTCCGACAACAAAATCCTAGGATTTTTTCCGACGGATGTTGGCTCAAACTTATTTTGTCTACACATGGTCGCACAAAGTTGTCAGAATTTCCGATCGCCAACCACGCGGTCACGTACACCACGTACGACGAGACTAGAAAAGGCCGGTTCAGAACCAAGCGCGGCACCCTTTGGGCTCCTTTTGCTAATCTCGTGTTAGTAAAAGTTTGGTGAGAGACGATTCGCGCTTTTTCAGACTCGTGGCTTTCAGATCGTTTTCTGCCGTTCAGTTTGTGCTTGTGGGTTTGTATCTGCTCTTCAGTGCGTGCAGTCAGTTCGTATTGGAGTTTTCTGTGCGATCTTGTCTGCTCGTTGCTGTTTTTCAGGTTGCTCTTCACAGGCCTTGCTGTTCTTCAGTGCGTTCTGTTACTTCGTTCTGAGCAGCCGACCGTTTTCTAGCCATGTTTCGTATGCGTACTCCTCGTAGAGTTCGTGCTGTGCGGGGGCTTGGTGTTGGGGTCCTGACCTTGACACAAGTCCAGTCCATGAACAGGGTGGGGAGGAGTTCATGGACCAAAAATTGGTTGCTTCAGCGTGACCAGTTCTCTCATATGCCTTTTCTCCATGAGATCCGTGAGAATAATCCTGATGATTTCAGGAACTTTCTCAGGATGACGGACCCCGTGTTTCACCGTTTGTTGGCTTCGCTGACCCCCTATATCAGCAGGCAGGATACCTGCATGAGGCAAGCCATCACTCCGGAGCAGAGGTTGGTCGCTACCCTGCGGTATTTGGCCACAGGGAGAAGCCTGCAGGACTTGAAGTTCTCGACAGGCATCTCCCCCCAGGCTCTGGGGATCATTACCCCAGAGACCTGTTCTGCCATCATACAGGTCCTGCAGAAGGAGTATATGAAGGTAAGATTTTTATCCTTTTATATCACATTTTATTGTATTGAATGTTTGATAATATATTGTATTTCTTTCCTCATTCCCTAATTACCATGCTTGTAATATGCTGTGAATGTCCCCTTCTCATGCATGCTGGATTTTTATGTAATTATTATTTTATGTCCTTCATACATATTTGCCCTTCACTAACCTCCCCAGCATGGTGTCTCCTGCCCTATATTCACTTCATGTAGTCACTTAACAATGTATTTTATCAGCTCCATAGTTGTGCTTTACCCCAAACACCCCCTAAAATGTTTGGAAATGTTATTTTTGATTTAAATTCAGGCAGAGTGCCAGAGTTTTTTTTTTTGTGGTGTCCCCCCAAAATTTTTTGTAACCCTCCCTCCCCCAACTGCTAAGTCAGCTGATCCCAATTCTCTATCCTCAATCATCTATCTGCTGACTTTGCCAAACCCATACACACTATACCCACCTCTTTACTGGTCAGATTTATGGATGAATTCCCCAAAGCACGTAGTGCAAGGGCCTGCCTGTATACTTTCCAATGGTACTGTTTAAAGTTTTTGTATCCTATTATTATCTTGATAGGTAATAGCATAATGTCCAAATGTCCTCAAATGTGTACAATGTGTATTTATATCTTTGTATTATGACACTTCTTACCTGTCCAGTGGTCTGCCAATAGTGTAACTAAGGAGGGTCTGTTCAAAGTAATGCCCATTATTTAGGCATTCATCTCTCAATGAAGTGAAGAGGGTTACCTGTCCAAGATTTCCACACACCCCCTATAATGTTAGAAATGGCCCATGAGAGGGGGGGAGGGGGAATATGATAGGTGTACCTTATACTTTGGCCTTGTTAAATTCCCCTTAGTAAATGCTATCTGGAGGTTGCCCCATAATGTTTGTGTATAATCTGCTTGCCATGTTTCTGAGTAAAAATAGTAATGTTTATTGTTTTTTCCTCAACAGTTTCCTTCCGCGCCACAGGAATGGCAGACTGTGGCCTCCCACTTTGCCCAGCAGTGGGACTTTCCTAACTGCGGAGGGGCAATTGATGGGAAATACGTCCACATCGTCCCACCACCCAACTCGGGGTTGTACTATTATAATTACAAGGGGTTTAATAGTATAGTGATGTTGGCAGTGGTGTCGGCTAATTACAAGTTCTTGTATGTGGACGTGGGGAAGAATGGCCGGATGTCCGATGGTGGAGTCATCGCCCAGACGGAGTTTTACAGGCATCTCCAGAATGGCAGCTTGGATTTGCCAGCTCCAGAGGACAATGTTGAAGGGCTCCCATTTGTGTTCGTTGCTGATGAACCGTTTGCTCTGGGGGACCACCTCATGTGGCCATTCCTAATGAGGACCCTCACCCCGGAACAGAGGGTATTTAATTACCGACTGGCCAGAGCCCGAAGAGTGGTGGAGAACACATTTGGAATCCTGGCCAGCCGGTTCCGCCTATTTAAGACACCCATCCATATGGCGGAGTATAAACTGAACCATATTATACTGGCGTGCTGTGTTCTCCATAACTTTTTAAGGAAAAATTCGGCCAACTATGCTGGCTCAGTTGGGCCTGAGTCCGGAATCCTACATCAAACCACACTGACGGCGCTTGAAAGTGGCCGTCCTGGCTTGCCCTCCCTGAGTGCCCGTGATGTCCGGTTACGCTACCTGGAGTTCTTTGCGGGTAGGGGGGCTATCAATATGCCAGACAATCTGTGAAGCCTTTTTGGAATAAAAAAAAAAGAAATTCTTGGTGGACATTTACTGCTTGTGTTTGTTTTAGCTGACCCTGACAGAAATGTTTTGAGTGCAGAAAATGTCGTGATTGTGTAACCTTATACAAAGCACTGTTGGCTGTTATTTCCTAAATGCAAAAACACATTTCACTACAAGTGCACTTGCAAATGCACTGAAACTGCACTTGCAGTGCCGAGAGGATTTGCCCTTAGTAAATAACCCCCATTTGCAATGAAAACAGCAATTACATCACCCCAAAAGTGTTGTAGCGTTGAGACAATAATCCACACATTCTTGATTAACAATCTTTTTATTACCTGCACAATCACATGTGCATTTACCAAAGGTTTTGAAAAAAAACCAACATGTTTGTGGTATACCAATTTTGGTGGTGGCATTATCAAAACTCAAAATGTCCATTTTACATAAAACAGGTATGTGTAAAACCAACAAGAAAGACACAAATCTTGAACTTACAAAGTTCACATTTGGTAGAACTTGAAGGCAATATCAGACATGAGTATTTAGGAACTGTGTTTGATATTGCGTTCAGATGGGGGGAAATCACCCCTGGAAAAGACAAATTTGGAAGATGCACACAATTTTGCCAATGTCAACATGTGCTAGCTGCCATCACGGGGGATCAAAGGATGTGTTTTGGGGGAGCAAGCCCTTCCTCTCAGCTACTTTATAATTCAGGAAGGGGTTGCACCCCCAAAACGCGTCCATTGATCACCAGTGATGGCAGATAGCACATGTTGACACACTGTGTGCATCCTCCAAATTTGGCTTTGGGAAAAATCACAAAAACATTTAGCACATTGTAGCACACAAAAGAAGAAAGTGATTTTGAGGGGCTTTAAACTCGCCCCAAAACATCAATGATTTTTTTATTTTTTGGAATAACATCATTGATGTTTTGCTTGATGATTTCCAATTGTAAATTACACCCCATGATCTCCCCGATCAGGATCTGGGCACTTTCGGATGTGAAAGGATCTGCATCCACAACCTCACGATCACCTAAAAAGAGAGGAACCCCAAAATAAATTAGGTCTAAAAAAAATTCCGCCTTCCATCTCTTATCTGAGCCTGTGGTTGCAGACACTCACCTGTTGTGGTGACTAGTTCCACCACATCTTCTTCCTCCTGCTCAGCTTGTGTTGGGGGGATTTCCCCTTCTTCCAGAGGGGGGGCTCTGGTCTCCTCGGATGAGGGGTATCTTCCGAGTCTTTTCTCCCCTATGTAAAGCAAAAATGGTATAATTAGCACACAGATATTTGATGGCAGAACTATAAAGATGAAACATTGCTTGGAAGTGGGGTACAATTGTCTATTTTAGCAGAGTTCCAAGAGGTAGCTTTTTTAGTGTTCTTTGTCAAGCTGCAATACTTTACCTGTTTGGTACAAGCTTCACAGATGGAGACCCCCTATAGTATACACTGGAGCACCTGTGTGGCCCCCTAATAAAAATGGTGTTCTTTTGTCCCACACTAGTGCTCCAGTGTCCAGATGTGAAAACAGCTGCTGAGTGTCCTCTCCTTACACAGAATCTAGTTTGCATTTCATTCTAGTAACAAAGCCATCTACACAACCCAATTCTTTGAAGACAAGTATAGGGCGTCAAAATGGTGGCCAAATGCATATGGCCTAAACAATGGTATTTTATAGTTGGAACGAAAAATGTTTGATCCGAACGAATAATGTGCCCATGAACATGAAAGTTGCCATTTTAAACTGTACAACAGTTCCTAAAAGCACATGGAGCAGCACGAACGTAATAAACACAAAAAGAATAGGAACACAGCACAACTACTTACTTTTTTGCAGGACTCTCCGGATCTTTTTGTACTGCTCATGTTCTCGTAATTTGAGGTCCAACCACCGCTTCCTGAGCTGATCTTTCGATCGTCGTACCCCGAAATTCCGGGGAAGACTCCTGACCACTTTCGCCATGATCTTGGCCTTTCGGACATTGGGGTTGGGGTAAGGCCCATACTTTCCATCATAGTCAGACTTCTTCAGGATGTCCACCATTTCCAACATCTCCCCAAAGGACATATTTGAGTCCTTAAATCTCCTTCTGGATCGGGACGTTTCAGGCTCCGGCCTTTCCTCCCCCTCCTCCTCGTTGCTACAATTAGCACGCACCTGCTGTCTATCCGCCATGTGCTCTTCCCCCACTGCGCCGAACGAAAAGGGGCATGGAATAGACTGGAAAGAACGTCAGGGGCGGGCGGAGTTATACGCATGCGCAGTGTGTATAAAGCGTAACACACGTGCGTATTACGTACGATCTGTGAGCAGAGGAAGGAGCATCGGAGACGCTGATTGTGATAACGAAGGTAAAATCTAAACTTGCGCCTATACTGCTTTGAAATGGAAGCCTATAGTGTAACAAGATTAGGGGAGTTTGGCCTGACATTAGGGTTTGTCTTGTGTTGTGTCTTGCAGAGAAAATGGATGGGTTCAACGACCACAATTTCCTGCCCCTGTTCATTGACAAATACAGGGAGCTGCCCTGTCTGTGGCAAGTGAGACACCCCCACTATAATCCCAAACAGAAGAGGCAGGCAGCGCTGGAGAAACTGCTGGAGTTGGTGAAGCCGGTGGTCCCCACAGCAACCATCCCTTATTTAAAAGCTAAAATTGGTGGCCTGAGGAGCACATATCTTAGGGAGCGCAAGAAGGTCACAGATTCCCAGAGATCCGGAGCTGCAGCAGATGACATTTATGTCCCCAGGCTGTGGTACTACGAGAGACTGCGATTTCTGTCAGACCACACTGAAGTCAGGGAATCCCTCTCTACTCTTCCTTCCACGCTTCCTTCCACCCCAGCTGAGGCTTCCGATATCCAACCTGGGACTTCCAGCCAGGAAGAAGTGGAGGAGCCCAGCTGGATTCAGGTATAGCATTGTTCTACTGATTTCTGGTCAATAAATAAATGATGTTTACTAGATGTTAGTATTGATCACTAAGTGCTGATTGAAAGTGTTTTACATATCAATAGACAGTAGTGGGCATCCAAAATTGGGACAAGAATGAAAAATGCTGGGCTCAGAAGGATAGTCTGTTATATTTGTTAACATTCAATTTGCAACAGTCAGGAGGTGAAAATTGTGTGTGATTGATGAATAAAAAACTCAAACTATGTCCCTTTTTCATACACAGGAAGACCTCAGCCAGGAGGAGGTTGTGGAATGTGGCAGTCAGGAGGAGGCGGGGATTAGTGGCAGCCAGGAGGAGGCGGGGCTAAGTGTCAGCCAGGAGAAGCCTGGGACCAGTCGCAGCCTGACTGAGTCTCAGGTCCCTCCCCTCCGCCTGCCATATAAACGAGCCAGGAAGGCCACTCCGAGTCCCGTGCAGGATTCAGCATTCAGGCTGATCCAGGAGGCTTCTGCGTCCCTCAGAGCCTTACCAACTCCTGAAGAGGCCTTTGCCTGCATGGCTGCCACCAAATTGCAGGGCATGCAGGAGGGTCAACGCAGGCTCTGTGAGGACCTTCTGTACAAAGTCCTACGTAAGGGGGTGAGTGGGGAACTAACACCCAAGACGGATGTCATTGAGTTGGACCATCCTCCTCCTCCTCCTGCTGCCACAACTCCACCACCAGAGCCACCGCGTGGAAGGAAGCGTGGAAGGAAGACCAAAGAGTGATGGCCCTGGGTTCAGTCTGGTCTGACAGAAGCTGCAGTCTCTCGTATGACCACAGCCTGGGGACACAGATGTCATCTGCTGCTTTCCGGATCTCTGGGACTTCTGGACCAGACTGCCCTCCCTTAGGTAAGGACTCCTCAGGCCACCAATTTGGCTTTCAAATTATTGATGTCTGCCCTGGGGGTCCAAGGCTTCACCCACTTCTGCAGTTTCTCCAGCGTTGCCTCCCTCTTTGTTTAGTTGTGACCCCTTAATAAATTTTTTTAGGTAAATTCTACTCTCCTGTGTGTGTTTTCATCCAAAAAGAACAGTTTGTTGGTGACGATTCAGGTACATTTCTAAAGTACAATGTGAAATTAACAAGGGACAACAACACCAAACAATCTCCTACAGATTAAATAGAACAACATATCAATGGTGTTGTGGGAACTTGACACAAAAAACACACACAAACATTTTCCGGAGTACAAATCAAAATCGCCCCAAAAAAAAAAAAAAAAATACAAACACAAAAAAAGAATCTATATTAAAGCCAAAAAATATATAAAAAATATACAAAAATATGTTGTCAGATGTGAGAAATCAAAATATATTGAGGGAATCACGATAAATAGTAATGAAATAAGTTTGTGAGAAGTGTGTGTGAATATGAGCAGCAAAACTACTTAATTTTTGTCACATTATAAAGAAGAGATTGCGCTGTATTAAACCATTTTTAACATTGCAGCGTGACGAAAGTGCTGTATCCATTGCGAACGCTAAGTTTACCAGAACGAGCTGTTCCGTCTTGGAATTTCTTCTGAACATGCGTGGCACTTTTTGCGTCGGAACAGGCCACACACGGTCAGAATTGTCGGAAAATTTTATCTCCTGCTCTCCAACTTTGTGTGTCGGAAAATCCGATGGAAAATGTCCGATGGAGCCCACACACGATCGGAATTTCTGACAACACGCTCCGATCGGACATTTTCCATCGGAAAATCCGACCGTGTGTACGGGGCATTAGTGTTATAAGGTCTCAGGTGTGAATGGGGAGCAGGTGTGTTAAATGTGGTGTTATCTCTCTCACTCTCTCATACTGGTCACTGGAAGTTCAACATGCCACCTCATGGCAAAGAACTCTCTGAGGATCTGAAAAAAAGAATTGTTGCTCTACATAAAGATGGCCTAGGCTATAAGAAGATTGCCAAGACCCTGAAACTGAGCTGCAGCAAGGTGGCCAAGACCATACAGCGGTTTAACAGGACAGGTTCCACTCAGAACAGGCC
Organism: Aquarana catesbeiana; assembly: GCF_042186555.1. NCBI lineage: Eukaryota > Metazoa > Chordata > Amphibia > Anura > Ranidae > Aquarana > Aquarana catesbeiana. Next base: position 63,312,022 of record NC_133333.1, on the reverse strand, counting down.
TCGCCATGGTCGGCCAAAGAAGTTGAGTGCACATGCTCAGCATCATATCCAAGGGTTGTCTTTGAGAAAAAGACAAAAGAGTGCTGCCAGCAGAGGTTGAAAGGGTGGGGGGTCAGCCTGCCAGTGCTCAGACCATACGCCGCACACTGCATCAAATTGGTCTGCATGGTTGTCATCCCAGAAAGAAGCCTCTTCTGAAGATGATGCACAAGAAAGCCTGCAAACAGTTTGCTGAAGACTGCCGGAGCCCCTTGGGACATGCTGTGCCACCGCTTACTCAAGCACGAGTCTACCTCTTATTCCTAGTGCTGTAAGGTGACTCTACCAAGTCCCTCGGCGTTAAATCCCTCCAACGCTCATATTCTGGTCCTTTTGTCCCCTCTGTGGCCCCCAGCCACTTGTGGCCTTGACTGTGAAAGTGGGCTGTGAGTGTGAGTGCAACGGAACTGCTGTCCCTCTCACTTTGGTTGATTTGGGATAGAAGCACTGCTCTGGGATTGGATATACAGAAGGCTTGTACCCCCGCAAGGACAGCTCCCCTGAAGAAGCCCGACCTATGGGCGAAACATGTCGGGTTCCGTATGCTGTCCCGTTCTAACATCTTGTTAATAACACTGTACCTGCCTGTGTCCATTGATTTTATATATATTTGAGATATTTTCTGTTTTGTTCCTTTTGACAAGAAATAAAACAATAATATTTTTTATTGAATGCATATGACATCATTTTTTGCACCCTCAAAATCCCCATCCTTTTTTCCTCTTTGAATTTCATTTTCATCTGGGGATCAGTGCCATTATTTGACTGTGCCTTCCACAATCGATCATTTGTTTTTCTACAGTCAAGCATGGTGGTGGGAGTGTCATGGTCTGGGGCTGCATGAGTGCTGTCGGCATTGGGGAGCTACAGTTCATTGAGGGAACCATGAATGCCAACATGTACTGTGACATACTGAAGCAAGGCATGATCCCCTCCCTTCCGAGACTGGGCCTCAGGGCAGTATTCCAACACGATAACAACCTCAAACACACCTCCAAGATGACCACTGCCTTGCTATAGAAGCTGAGGGTAAAGGTGATGGACTGGCCAAGCATGTCTCCAGACCTAAACCCTTTTGAGTATCTGTGGGGCATCCTCAAAAGGAAGGTGGAGGAGCATCTAACATCCACCAGCTTTCATTATGGAGGAGTAGAAGAGGACTCCAGTGGCAACCTGTGAATCTCTGGTGAACTCCATGCCCAAGAGGGTTAAGGCAGTGCTGGAAAATAATGGTAGCCACACGAAATATTGACACTTTAGGCCCAATTTGGACATTTTCACTTAGGGGTTTACTCATTTTTGTTGCCATCAGTTTAGACATTAATGGCTGTGTGTTGAGTTGTTTTGAGGGGACAGCAAATTTACACTGTTATACAAGCTGTACACTCACTACTTTACATTGTAGCAAAGAATAATTTCTTCAATGTTGTCACATGAAAAGATATAATAAAATATTTACAAAAATGTGAGGGGTGTACTCACTTTTGTGAGATACTATAATTCCTGAAATCATCAGGATTATTCTCACGGATCTCCTGCAACAAAGGCATGTGCGAGAATTAGTCACGCTGGAGCAACCAATTCTTCGTCCATGAACTCCTCCTCTCCCTGTTCATGGACTGGACTTGGGTCAAAGTAAAACCCCAACATCAAGCCCCTGCACAGCACAAACTCTACGATGAGTAAGTACCCGAAACATGGCTAGAAAACGGTCGGCTGGTCAGAACGAACTAACAGAACGCACCGAAAATCAGAAAGGCCTGAGAAGAGCGAGCTTAAAATCAGTAACGAACGGACATGAATGCACTGAAAATCAAATACGTAATATAAAAATACGCACTGAAAACCAGATACGAACTGACTACACGCACTGAAAACTAGATGCGAACCCACAAGCACAAACTGAAGAGCAGTAACAATCTGAAAAGCACGAGGCTGAAAAGTGCGAATCGTCTCTCACCAAACTTCTACTAACACGAGATTAGCAGAAGGAGCCCATAGGGTGGCGCACTGGCTATTGAACTTCCTCTTTATAGTGCCGTCGTACGTGTTGTACGTCAGTGCGTTCTTGACGATCGGAATTTCCGACAACATTTGTGCGACCGTGTGTATGCAAGACAAGTTTGAGCCAACATCCATCGGAAATAAATCACAGTATTTGGCTGTCAGAATGTCCGATCGTGTGTACACAGCATAAGTGTGTGTAGTTGTATGCTCCTTGTTCCTGTTTCATGAAAAGACATGTTCTGTTATTCCTCCATAAAAGTAAAGCATATTGCTTTATATAAGAAGCTTCCAGCGCATAATTTCAATACTCTGCACAACAAAAAGGGGGTAGTGCCACCGGGTGATGTAACTGGGTGGCCCCGCCCCTTGCCTATATAAGAGCTGTCAAAGTCAAAGAGAGGGCAGTCGGCGGATAGCCTCCTAGAAGGCAAAGCGTTTTTTTTGCCATTTTTTTCAGGTCGGTGGGTGTCGTGATGGACATTGAAGAACACTTTTTTTTTAATAAAGGGCTTGTCAAAACAGTTTCCTGTGTTTCTTACTTTTTGACACTTTTTCTGGTGAATGGGTACCAGTATGATGTAACCAATACCTATTTACATGGGGGGGCAGGATCTGGGGGCTTTCAGATTTCGATAAGCCCCCCACCCGCAGACCCTGACAACCACAGCCCAGATTTGTTGGGAAGAGGCCCTTGTTCCCATCAACATGGGGTGGGGGGCGCAGAGCAAAGCACTCACTCACAGTATATATAAATGTTTAGGGCATGTGGCCTGGTATGTTTCGGGGGGGCGCCCCCCTCCCCTTTCCTGACCCGCCAGACTGCATGTTCAGATAAGGGTTTTTGATTTTGGGAGGGACCCCACACATTTTTGTTTTGTTTTGCTTTTTAAGTGCCATGGGGTTCCCCTTAACCTCCCCGGCGATATGATTATTTCAGATTTTTGATGCTCAAAGAGGTACAATGTTTTGCATAGAAATTTGGCGTTTTATATTGTAGGCCTGTATTTCTTAGGAATAACACACTTAAATCTGTCCAAACAAGAGTCTAGTAGACATCCAGGGTATGATAAAGTTTGAAACACGAAATCATAAATGATAATATAATAAATAACTATAAATAATTATAACAAATAATAATATTATAATAATAAAAATTATTCAACAATGTAATCAAATCAAAAACACAAATTTGCCCAGTTGCAGAATTGTCGCTGTCATTATACTTTCAGTGTTTGATGACGAATTTCCCCACAAATCACTACCACTCAATTCTCCAAGTGATTCTAATTTACTAACACTGTTTTCTAACTGGTCTAAAACTGCTTTTGATGTAAAGGGACGCTTTTTGGTTGCTATGGACAATCTCCAGTTTCCAGGCAGAAAGAACAGTATTTATAATATAAAACTGCATGCAGGGCACTGGACAAACCACTAGGGACAAAATAGATGTGAAATAATGTGATACAGTAATGTAATCTGTAAGATTACAGTGTACTGTAGGTGTATTGTGTTTTTCACTTTTTGAATTTGGCACAGTGCTTCGTCCCCGTTCGTCGCAACGCTCGCAGGGAACGGAGCTCGGCACTGTTATAGATGCAGCGGAGGACAGCTCGCACACACAGTGGGGAGACATCGCAGGATCCTGGGGACAAGGTAAGTAACTTTGCCTGGATCCTGCGATGCGATCCCGAGTGTGGCTCGGGGTTACCGCTTTTGATACTGAAAATCCACCCCGAGCCACACTCGGGAATACCGACAGGGAGGTTATCCACTTCAGCCCCGGAAGGATTTGACCCCTTAATGACCAGGCCATTTTTTGCGATACGTCACTGCGTCGATTTAACTGACAATTGCGCAGTGGTGCGATGCTGTACCCAAATAAAATTGATGTCCTTTTTTTCCCACAAATAGAGCTTTCTTTTGGTGGTATTTGATCACCTGTGCGGTTTTTATTTTTTGCGCTATAAAGAAAAGAAGAGAGACAATTTTGAAAAAAAAGCAGTATTTTTTCCTTTTGCTATAATAAATATCCTCCCAAAAAATTTAAAAATACATACTTCAGTTTAGGCCGATATGTATTCTTCTACATATTTTTGGTAAAAAAAATTGCAATAAGCATATATTGATTGGTTTGTGCAAAAGTTACAGCGTCTACAAAATGTGGGTTAGATTTATGGCATTTTTATTGTAAATTTTTCTTTTTGCTAGTAATGGTGGCGATCTGTGATTTTTATGGGGACTGTGATATTGCGGCAGGCAGATCGGACACTTTTTGGGACCATTGACATTTATACAGCGATCAGAGCTAAAAATATCCACTGATTACTGTATAAATGTCATTGCCAGGAAAAGGGTTAACACTAGGGGGCGATCAAGGAGTTAACTGTGTGCCCTAGGGAGTGATTCTAACTGTGGGGGGATGGAACTGACTGGAGGAGGAGACCGATCGTTGTTCATACTTAGTATGAACAACAGATCAGTCTCCTCTCCCCTGACAGCATGGAGATCTGTCTATTTACATTGACAGATCTCCATTCTGCCTCTCTCAGGAGCGATCGTGAGTGCCCGGCTGTCGCCGGGCACGCACATTGGCTCTGTCATCGCGCCGTGGGCGCAATCGCCTCTAGTGCTCTTTAAGCAGCTGATGTATACCTACGACGATTTGCCCAGGCGAGCCAACCTGCCGCAGTATAACTGCGGCAGCTGGTTGTCTAGTGGTTAAAATAAATACCAGAGTCTCCCGCCTCTAAGTCTGGCTGCATCCATTTTAACTGTGGGCAGCTGAAGCTGCTGCCTGTTCACTACCTGGATGTACACAGACAAACAGAGGCATACCTCCAGCTCTGCAGCTGCAGCTCTCGTTGACCCTCTTATGACTCATCCCCCCTCCCTTCCGAGAGAGAGAGAGAGAAAGAGATGCATGATGTCATAAGGCTAAGCTAATGACCAGATAAGAAAGAAGTGGGCTGTATAAGGTATTTACTGGCAGGAAAAAGAAGGATTTTTATAACAGCTTACCTGTAAAATCCTTTTCTTGGAGTACATCACGGGACACAGAGCACCATAGTAATTACTATGTGGGTTATACACCACCTATAGGTGAATGTACACTGGTACACTCAAAAGACAGGAAGTCCCCCTCCCTATATAACCCCTCCCATACTGGAATTACCTCCGTTTTTGTAGCAAAGCAAAATATATATATCTCAACAAGAGGGGAGGGACCTCTGTGTCCCGTGATGTACTCCAAGAAAAGGATTTTACAGGTAAGCTGTTATAAAAATCCTATTTTCTTTATCGTACATCACGGGACACAGAGCACCATAGTAATTACTATGTGGGATGTCCCAAAGCAATGCCATCTGAGGGGAGGGAGAGACAACCAAAAGCGGCCGCCGCCAGGCGTGAGGACCTATACTGCTGCCTGCAGCACACTGCGCCCAAAGTCGGCATCGTCCTGCCATCTTACATCCATCTGATATAAGTTTGTGAATGTATGTATTGACGACCAAGTAGCGGCCTTGCAAATCTGAGTCACAGAGGCCTGGTGATGTGCTGCCCATGAAGCACTGACTGCCCTGGTAGAGTGCACTTTAACCTGGAAAGGCGGAACCTTTCTTTTCAGACCATAAGCCTGACTAATCACCTGACGAATCCACTTAGCAATAGTAGATTTCGATGCTGCCTGGCCCTTTCTAGGACATACTGGCAGTCCAAACAAAACGTCAGTTTTCCGTATTTGAGCTGTCGCTTTCAGATAGGATTTGGAAAAATACTGCCAAGGCCGAAATCTGACCCTTGATCGTACTCAAGGCCAGCTTAATTTCTACTCCTAATTGTAGAAAGGCCAGAATTCTCCCTATGACATACTTTGGAGGATGACATCCCTTGGTTTAGCACCAGCAGACATAGGCTCTCCAGACCCTATAATAGATGGTCCTGGAGGCCGGCTTTCTGGCATTAATCAGGGTGGTTCCTACTGAACCTGAAAGCCCCCGATTTTTTAGAATGTGGGCTTCAATAGCCACACCGTTAAATTCAGCGACTGTAAGGCAGGATGGAATACCGGCCCTTGTGACAAGAGGTCTGGGCGAGATGGAAGAGTCCATGACTCCCTTACTGCCATTCTCATGATCTCTGTATACCAAAATCTCCTGGGCCATGCCGGGGCTACTAGGATTATCGGCTTCCCTTCTTCCCTGATCTTGTGAAGAAGCCGCGGTAGCAGCTGAACTGGAGGGAATGCATAAATCAGTGAAAACTGATCCCACGGGGACACTAACGCATCAGTGCGAGTGGATCCCTTGTTCTTGCCACAAAGTTGTCCAACTTCTTGCTGAACCTGGACGCCAATAGATCTATGTCCGGGGTACCCCATCTTTGGCATATGGCCAGAAAGACATCAGAATGTAGAGACCATTCTCCCGGCAACAACTGTTGGCGGCTTAAGAAATCTGCCTGCCAATTCTCTACTCCTGGAATGAAGATTGCAGATAGGCAAGGAACATGTTTCTCTGCCCAAGACAGAATATGGTCCACCTCCCTCTGGGCTGCATGACTTCTGGTGCCCCCTTGGTGATTGATATAGGCCACTGCTGTGGCTTTGTCGGATTGTATCCTTACGGGAGAATTCCGCAACCTGAACGTCCAGGCTATTAGAGCCAGATGTACTGCCCGAATCTCTAGGATATTGATGGACAAGGTCTTCTCGGACTCTGACCACTTCCCCTGAACAGTGGTCCCTTCTAGAACTTCTTCCCAGCCCCATAGGCTGGCATCCATTGCTACTACCTTCCACTAAACTGTTATGAAGGATTTTCCTTTCTGTAAATTCCTGGTCATCAACCACCACCTGAGACTCTGGCGCGCCTTTGGGGCCAGATTCATTGGATAATCCAAGGCTTGGATCTGCTTGTTCCAAGCAGACAGAATACTGTGTTGCAACAGTCTTGAATGAAACTGGGCATAGGGAACCGCTTCTTCCCCAGCAATCTCATGCAAAGGTGAATGGGAGGACCTTTCCTTGCCTTGACCACCTGGACCAGCTCTCTTATGCCTCGTACACACGGTCGGACATTGATCGGACATTCCGACAACAAAATCCTAGGATTTTTTCCGACGGATGTTGGCTCAAACTTGTTTTGCGTACACACGGTCGCACAAAGTTGTCGGAATTTCCGATCGCCAACAACGCGGTGACGTCAACCACGTACGACGAGACTAGAAAAGACCAGTTCAGAACCAAGCACGGCACCCTTTGGGCTCCTTTTGCTAATCTCGTGTTAGTAAAAGTTTGGTGAGAGACGATTCGCGCTTTTTCAGACTCGTGGCTTTCAGATCGTTTTCTGCGGTTCAGTTTGTGTTTGTGGGTTTGTATCTGCTCTTCAGTGCGTGCAAGCAAGTTCTGCGTGACTTAGTCATTGTGTTCTTGTTCGTTCATTACTGTTTTTCAGGTCGCTCTTCACAGGCCTTGCTGTTCTTCGGTGTGAGTTCTGTTACTTCGTTCTGAGCAGCCGACCGTTTTCTAGCCATGTTGCGTATACGTACTCTTAGTAGAGTTCGTGCTGTGCGGGGGTTTGGTGTTGGGGTCCTGACCTTGACACAAGTCCAGTCCATGAACAGGGTGGGGAGGAGTTCATGGACCAAGAATTGGTTGCTTCAGCGTGACCAGTTCTCTCATATGCCTTTGCTCTGTAAGATCCATGAGAATAATCCTGATGATTTCAGGAATTTTCTCCAGATGACGGACCCCGTATTTCACCGTCTGCTGGCTTTGCTGACCCCCTATATCAGCAGGCAGGATACCTGCATGAGGCAAGCCATCACTGCGGAGCAGAGGCTTGTCGCTACCCTGCGGTACTTGGCGATAGGGAGAAGCCTGCAGGACCTCAAGTTCTCGACAGGCATCTCCCCCCAGCCTCTGGGAATCATTATCCCGGAGACCTGTTCTGCCATCATTCAGGTCCTGCAGAAGGAGTATATGAAGGTAAGATTTTTATCCTTTAATATCACATTTTATTGTATTTAATGTTTGCTAATATATTGTATTTCTTTCCTCATTCCCTAATTACCATGATTGTAATATGCTGTGAATGTCCCCTTTGTCCTCATGCATTCTGGATTTTTATGTAATTTTTTTTTGTCCTTCATACATATTTGCCTTCACTAACCTCCCCAGCATGCTCTCCTGCCCTATATTCACTTCATGTAGTCACTTAGCAATGTATTTTGTCAGCTCCATAGCAGTGCTCTACCCCAAACACCCCCTAAAATGTTTTGAAATGTGATTTGTGCTTTAAATTCAGGCAGAGTGCCCAAGGCTTTTTTGTTGGGGTGTCCCCAAATCATTTTTATTAACCCTCCCTCCCCCCAACGGCTAAGTCAGGTGATCCCAATTCTCTATCTATCCTCAATCATCTATCTACTGACTTTGCCAAACCCATACACACTATACCCATCTCTTTTGTGGTCAGATGTATGGATGAATTACCCAAAGCATGTAGTGCAAGGGCCTGCCTGTATACTTTCAAATGGTACTGTTTAAAGTTTTTGTATCCTATTATTATCTTGATAGGTAATAGCAGAATGTCCAGATGTGCTCAAATGTGTACAGTGTGTATTTATATCTTTGTATTAGGACACTTCTTACCTGTCCAGTGGGCTGCCAATAGTGTAACAAAGGAGGGGCTGTTCCAAGTAATACACATTATTTAGGCATTCATCTCTCAATGAAGTGGAGAGGGTTACCTGTCCAAGATTCCCCCCCCCCCCATAATGTTAGAAATGACCCATGGGGGGGGGGGTATGATAGGTCTACCTTATACTTTGGTGTTGTAAAATTCCCCTTAATAAATGTTATCTGGAGGTTGGCCAAGAATGTTTGTGTCTAATCTGCTTGCCATGTTTATGTGCAAAAATACTAATTTTTTTTGTTTTCCTCAACAGTTTCCTTCCACACCACAGGAATGGCAGACTGTGGCCTCCCACTTTGCCCAGCGGTGGGACTTTCCTAACTGCGGAGGGGCAATTGATGGGAAACATGTCCACATCATCCCACCACCCAACTCAGGGTCGTACTATTATAATTACAAGGGGTTCAATAGTATTGTGATGTTGGCGGTGGTGTCGGCTAATTACGACTTCCTGTATGTGGATGTGGGGAAGAATGGCCAGATGTCCGATGGTGGAGTCATTGCCCAGACAGAGTTTTACAGGCGTCTCCAGAATGGCAGCATGGACTTGCCACCTCCAGAAGACAATGTGGAAGGACTCCCATTCGTCTTCGTTGCGGATGAAGCATTTGCGCTGGGGGACCATCTTATGCGGCCATTTCCGATGAGGACCCTCACCCTGGAACAGAGGGTTTTTAATTACCGGCTGGCCAGAGCCAGAAGAGTGGTGGAGAACACATTTGGAATCATGGCCAGCCGGTTCTGCCTATTTCTGACACCCATCCATATGGCGGAGTATAAACTTAATCATATAATCCTGGCGTGCTGTGTTCTACATAACTTTTTACGCCAACATTCTGCCAACTGTGCTGGCTCAGTTGGGCCTGAGGCCGGAATTCTACATGAAACAACCCTGACGGCGCTTGAAAGTGGCCGTCCTGGCTTGCCCTCCCTGAGTGCCCGTGATGTTCGGTTAAGATACCTTGAGTTCTTTGCGGGTAGGGGGGCCATCAATATGCCAGACAATTTGTGAAGCCTTTATCAAATAAAAAAAAAAAAGCTAATCTTTGGTGACATTTACTGCTTGTGTTTGTTTTAGCTGACCCTGACAGCAATGTGGGGAGTCCTGAAAATGGCGTGATTGTGTAACCTTATACAAAGCACTGTTGGGTGTTATTTACTAAAGGCGTAGACACTTTGCACTACAAGTGCACTTGAAACTGCACTGAAACTGCACTTGTAGTGCAAAGAGGATTTGCCCTTAGGAAATAACCCAGATTTTCACAGAAAACAGCAATTACATCACCACAAAAGTGTTGTAGTGTTGAGACAATAATCCACACATTCTTGATAACAATCTTTTTAATACCTGCACAATCACATGTGCATTTAGAAAAGGTTTTTAAAACAAACCAACATGTTTGTTGTATAACAATTTTTGGGGTGGCATTATCAAAAATAGAAATGTCCATTTAAGATAAAACAGGCCTGTGTAAAACCAACAAGAAAGACAAAAATCTTGAACTTACAAAGTTCACATATGGTAAAACTTGAAGGCAATATCAGACATGAGTATTTAGGAACTGTGTTTGATATTGAGTTCAGATGGGGTGAAGTCACCCCTTGAAAAGCCAAATTTGGAAGATGCACACCAATTTACGAATGTCAACATGTGCTAGCTGCCATCACGGGGAATCAAGGGACGTGTTTTGGGGGGAGAAACCCCTTCCTCTCAGCTACTTTATTATTGAGGAAGGGGTTGCACCTAGACGTGTGCAGGATGAAAAAATTAGTTTAGTTTCGTTTCGATTCGTTATTTAACTAAATTAGTTTAGTTACATAGTTACATAGTAGGTGAGGTTGAAAAAAGACACAAGTCCATCAAGTCCAACCTATGTGTGTGATTATGTGTCAGTATTACATTATATATCCCTGTATGTTGCGGTCATTCAGGTGATTATCTAATAGTTTCTTGAAGCTATCAATGCTCCCCGCTGAGACCACCGCCTGTGGAAGGGAATTCCACATCCTTACCGCTCTTACAGTAAAGAACCCTCTACGTAGTTTAAGGTTAAACCTCTTTTCTTCTAATTGTAATGAGTGGCCCCGAGTCTTATTAAACTCTCTTCTGCGAAAAAGTTTTATCCCTATTGTGGGGTCACCAGTACAGTATTTGTAAATTGAAATCATATCCCCTCTCAAGCGTCTCTTCTCCAGAGAGAATAAGTTCAACGCTCGCAACCTTTCCTCATAACTAACATCCTCCAGACCCCTTATTAGCTTTGTTGCCCTTCTTTGTACTCGCTCCATTTCCAGTACATCCTTCCTGAGGACTGGTGCCCAGAACTGGACAGCATACTCCAGGTGCGGCCGGACCAGAGTCTTGTAGATCGGGAGAATTATCGTTTTATCTCTGGAGTTGATCCCCCTTTTAATACATGCCAATATTTTGTTTGCCTTATTAGCAGCAGCTTGGCATTGCATGCCATTGCTGAGCCTATCATCTACTAGGACCCCCAGGTCCTTTTCCATCCTAGATTCCCCCAGAGGTTCTCCCCCCAGTGTATAGATTGCATTCATATTTTTGCCACCCAAATTCATTATTTTACATTTTTGTACATTGAACCTCATTTGCCATGTAGTCCCACACCCCATTAATTTGTTCAGGTCTTTTTGCAAGGTTTCCACATCCTGCGGAGAAGTTATTGCCCTGCTTAGCTTAGTATCGTCCGCAAATACAGAGATTGAACTGTTTATCCCATCCTCCAGATCATTTATAAACAAATTAAATAGGATTGGTCCCAGCACAGAACCTTGGGGAACCCCACTACCCACCCCTGACCATTCTGAGTACTCCCCATTTATCACCACCCTCTGAACACGCCCTTGTAGCCAGTTTTCAATCCATGTACTCACCCTATGGTCCATGCCAACGGACCCTATTTTGTACAGTAAACGTTTATGGGGAACTGTGTCAAATGCTTTTGCAAAATCCAGATACACCACGTCTACGGGCCTTCCTTTATCTAGATGGCAACTCACCTCCTCATAGAAGGTTAATAGATTGGTTTGGCAAGAACGATTCTTCATGAATCCATGCTGATTACTGCTAATGATATCATTCTTATTACTAAAATCTTGTATATAGTCCCTTATCATCCCCTCCAAGATTTTACATACTATTGATGTTAGGCTAACTGGTCTGTAATTCCCAGGGATGTTTTTTGGGCCCTTTTTAAATATTGGTGCTACATTGGCTTTTCTCCAATCAGCTGGTACCATTCCAGTCAATAGACTGTCTGTAAAAATTAGGAACAACGGTCTGGCAATCACCTGACTGAGTTCCCTAAGTACCCTCGGATGCAAGCCATCTGGTCCCGGTGATTTATTAATGTTAAGTTTCTCAAGTCTAATTTTAATTCCGTCCTCTGTTAACCATGGAGGTGCTTCCTGTGTTGTGTCATGAGGATAAACACTGCAGTTTTGGTTACTGAAGCCCCCCGATTCACTCGTGAAGACTGAGGAGAAGAATAAATTCAATACCTTTGCCATCTCCCCATCCTTTGTAACCAGATGTCCTTCCTCATTCTTTATGGGGCCAATATGGTCTGTCCTCCCTTTTTTACTGTTTACATACTTAAAGAAATTCTTGGGATTTTTTTTGCTCTCCTCCGCTATGTGTCTTTCATGTTCTATCTTAGCCGTCCTAATTGCACCCTTACATTTCTTATTGCATTCTTTATAAAGTCTGAATGCTGAGGATGATCCCCCAACCTTGTATTTTTTGAAGGCCTTCTCCTTTGTTTTTATATGCATTTTTACATTGGAGTTAAGCCATCCAGGATTTTTGTTCGCTCTTTTAAATTTTTTTACCCAATGGGATACATTGGCTAATGCCCTTATTTAATATGCTCTTAAAGCAAACCCATCTCTCCTCCGTATTCTTTGTTCCTAATACTTTATCCCAATTTATGCCTTTTAGCAAGGTTTGTAGTTTAGGGAAGTTGGCTCTTTTGAAATTCAGTGTCTTTGTATTCCCTTTATGTTTCCTATTTGTGTGATTTATACTGAAACTAATTGACCTGTGATCGCTGTTACCTAAATTGCCCCGTATTTCCACATCTGTGATCAGGTCTGTATTGTTGGTAATCAGTAGATCCAGTAATGTTTTATTTCTAGTTAGTGCGTCTACCATCTGACCCATAAAATTGTCCTGCAAGACATTAAGGAACTGGCGAGCCTTAAATGAATGCGCGGTTCCCTCCGCCCAGTCTATGTCTGGATAATTAAAATCCCCCATTATGATAACACTTCCCATCCTTGCTGCTAATCCAATTTGTGATAGGAGATCCGTCTCCACTTCCTCCTTCAGGTTAGGGGGCCTATAGCATACTCCCAGTATTATTTTCCCCTTAGCTTCATCCCTTTGGAGCTCTACCCATAAGGATTCCACCTCCTCTCTAGCTCCCTCAGTGATGTCATCTCTCACATTCGCTTGTACATTATTCTTGATATATAGGCATACCTCCGCCTTTTTTACCCTCTCTATCCTTGCGGTATAGGGTATACCCTTGAATGTTTGCCAGCCAATCATGAGAGCTGTTGAACCAGGTCTCTGAAATTCCCACAAAATCCAAATCCTCCTTGTACAACAGTATCTCTAGTTCACCCATCTTGTCTGCCATGCTCCTGGCATTGGTGAACATGCCACATAGTTTAGACCGGTCGCATATTGTCCTCGTATTGGGTGTTTCAAAATTGCAACTAGGACTTGCTACTATACTCACCTTGTGTTTTTGTGCTTTGGTTAACCTACCACTAATGCCCCCAACACTGCCCTCTGGAATATCATCCGCGCTGGCTATCACTGTCTCTGGACCCTCCCCCCATCGCCTAGTTTAAAAACCCCTCTAACTTTTTGGCCATCTTCATTCCCAGCAGATCTGCACCCTCCTCATTTAGGTGCAGTCCGTCCCTTCTATAGTACCGGTTACCGACTGAGAAGTCGGCCCAGTCCTCCAGGAACCCAAACCCCTCCTTACTACACCAGCTCTTCAGCCACTTGTTTACTTCCCTAATCTCCCTCTGCCTTTCTGGTGTGGCTCGATGTACCGGTAGTATTCCTGAGAATACTACCTTGGAGGTCCTTTTCCTCAATTTAGCACCTAAGTCCCTAAAATCGTTCTTTAGGACACTCCATCTGCCTCTGACTTTGTCATTGGTGCCAACGTGCACCATGACAGCCGGGTCTTCCCCAGCCCCTCCCAGTAATCTGTCCACAAGATCCGTGATGTGCCGTACCTGTGCCGGTAGACAACATACTGTTCGGCGCTTCAGGTCTTTGTTACAGATTGCCCTCTCTGTCCTTCTAAGAATTGAGTCCCCTACCACCAGAATCTGTCTTTCCTTTCCCTTTGCTGCCCCCCCACTCTCACTGGAGGAGTTCTTCCCCTGGCAGCTAGGAGAGTCCCTCATCTCCAGCAGTGCTGGTCCCTGACTGGTTTCACCAATGGCACTCAATGGAGCGTACTTATTGGGATGCTCCAGTCCTGGATCGGCCTCTCTGGCACTTCCCCCTCTACCCCTCCTGACTGTCACCCATCTACTCTTTGCTAGTGCCTGCGCCTCTTTGTCTCCACCCGCCTCTGTGCTGGCCCCTGCCGGCACTTGCCTGTACATTCCTGGCTCACCTTTAGTATGGAGGGACTTCTCAGTGCTGACAGTTGCTTCCCTAGATTCAGAACCTGGGCTTCCAGGGAAACAATGTGCTTACATTTTGCACAGCAGTATTCACCCTCGATCGGATGATCAAGGAACGCATACATGCGGCAAGATGTACAAAGAGTCGCCTCTCCACACCCGCCGGGCATCGTACCTATTAAATTTAGTGAGGATTTGGGGATTTTACCCTGTCCAAATTACCTAACAGCTAGCTTCCTGGCACTAATACTCAAGACAATACACAGGTACACAACAAGACAATACACAGGTACTCACAGACCTATGTGCAATCGCAGAACAGTCGCAGACCTACGTGCACTCGCATTAGTTTTTGGAATTTGTTTCGTATTCCAATTCGAAAAAATTCGACCGCATTCGAAAAAATTCGACCGCATTCGAAAAAAAACTGTCAAATTCGAAAAAATTCTACCACATTCGAAAAAAACTATCAAATTCGAAAAAATTCTACCACATTCCAAAAAAACTGTCAAATTCGAAAAAATTCTACCACATTCCAAAAAAATTGTCAAATTCGAAATATATATTATATTTTTTCTATTCTGTTCTATTGTTTTTCTATTATTTTCTATTATATTCTGATCTTTTCTATTTGAATTCAAATTAATTCTATACAAAATTCGAATTTCGGAAAATGGTTATATAGAAATAGAATGAAATCAAATTCTAATAGAAAAGAATAGAATAGACAAACAATAGAACAGTAGAACAGAATAGAAAGAATTATTATATATATGTGTGTATATATATATATATATAT
This sequence comes from Aquarana catesbeiana, assembly GCF_042186555.1. NCBI lineage: Eukaryota > Metazoa > Chordata > Amphibia > Anura > Ranidae > Aquarana > Aquarana catesbeiana. The sequence goes on along the minus strand of NC_133333.1, from coordinate 63,296,806 downwards.
ATATATATATATATATATATATATATAAATAAAACCATCTTCCAAAATTGGAATTTGGTACAGAATGAATTTGAGTAGAAAAGATTAGAATAGAATATTCTATATTTTTTTCTATTCTGTTCTATTGTTTTTCTATGCTATTCTTTTATATTATTTTCTGTTCTATTCTAATCTTTTCTATTTGAATTCATTCTGTACCAAATTCCAATTTCGGAAGATGGTTTTATATATATATATATATATATATATATATATATATATATATATATATATATATATATACAGTATATATATATATATATATATTCTATTTCATTCTGTTTCTGTATAACCATTTTCAGAAATTCAAATTTCGTATAGAATGATTTCGCATTCAAATAGAAAAGATTAGAATAAAATAGAAAAGAATAGAAAAGAATAGAAAAACAATAGACCAGCATAGAAAAAAATAAAATAAAATAAAATAAAAATAATATAAAAAAAAAAATATATATATATATATAAAACCATCTTCCAAAATTTGAATTTCTTATAAAATGAATTCGAATTTGAATAGAAAAGATTAGAATAGAGTAGAAGAGAAAAGACTAGAAAAACAATAGAACAGAATAGAATAAAATATATATATTATATTTTATTCTGTTCTGTTCTATTGTTTGTCTAGTCTATTATTTTCTATTCTAATCTTTTCTATTCAAATTTGAATTCATTCTATAGGAAATTCCACTTTCAGAAGCCATCTTCCGAAATTCGAATTTCGTATAGAATGAATTCGAATAGAAAAGTTTAGAATAGAATAGAAAAGAATAGCATAGAAAAACAATGAAACAGAATAGAAAATTATATATATATATATATATATATATATATATAATATATATATATATATATATATATATATATATATATATATATAAAACATCTTCCAAAATTCGAATTTCATATAGACCGAAATCAAATTTGAATATAAAAGATTGGAATAGAATACAAAATAATAGAAAAGAATAGACTAGAAAAACAATAGAACAGAATAGGAGAAAATATAATATATATATTATATTTTCTTCTATTCTGTTCTATTGTTTTTCTAGTCTATTCTTTTCTATTATTTTCTGTTCTAATCTTTTCTATTCAAATTCGAATCCATTCTATATGAAATTTAAACTTCAGAAGCCATGTTCCGAAATTCAAATTTCGTATAGAATGAATTTGAATTGAAAAGACTATTATAGAATATAAAATAGTGCTAAAATCTTGTGAGCCACAAATGGGTTAATGCCTCCAATGTGAATAAATGAACCTAATTCAGCTGCACACACTAACCACGTTCCATACCGTGTATATGCCAAAATATAATAAATATATGTGCATGCGCTAAAGGCTATAATTACGTGAACAAAGAATATAATAAATCTATACAATATTGAAAATTACAAACAGTGTCAAACGCCTGTTAAGAAAGTGACTAAAATCCACAATTGCATATATGAATAAATGGTAACATGCAACATGCAACATGCAAAAAAAAAAAATGTGAGAAAAAAAAGAAAAAAATCCTTTAAATAATTAACAAAAATATATAAGTGCTACTTGATAAATAAAGTGTCCGAAACCAATTCATACAAATGAATATATCTCAGTCCAAACCATTCACAAGAGTATATAAATCAAAGTGCACAATAGTGTCCAAACAAATAACAGGCATTCCTCATGCTTGTATTTATGAAAAAGTGCTAAATATTCCTCATGCTCTTCTCTTGCAACATCTCTTAAGAAGAGCATGAGGAATATTTAGCACTTTTTCATAAATACAAGCATGAGGAATGCCTGCTATTTGTTTGGACACTATTGTGCACTTTGATTTATATACTCTTGTGAATGGTTTGGACTGAGATATATTCATTTGTATGAATTGGTTTCGGACACTTTATTTATCAAGTAGCACTTATATATTTTTGTTAATTATTTAAAGGATTTTTTTCTTTTTTTGCTCACATTTTTTTTTTTTTTTTGCATGTTGCATGTTACCATTTATTCATATATTCAATTGTGGATTTTAGTCACTTTCTTCACAGGCGTTTGACACTGTTTGTAATTTTCAATATTGTATAGATTTATTATATTCTTTGTTCACGTATTTATAGCCTTTAGCGCATGCACATATATTTATTTTATTATAGAATATAAAATAATAGAAAAGAAAAGCATAAAAAAACAATAGAAGAGGATAATAAAAAAAAGATATATATATATATATATATATATATATATATATATATATATATATATATATATATATATATATATATTCTATTGCTTTATTATTTTATATTCTATCTTATTGTTTTTTTTCTAATTCGATTCAAATTTGTTTTCAAATTCAATTCAAATTCGATTCGAATATGTCCTCGAATTCGATTCGAATATGTTTTCGAATTCGATTCGAATATGTTTTCGAATTAGATTTGAATATGTTCTCGAATTCGTTCGTTTTTTTTCGGATTTTTCGGATTTGTTTAAATTCTTTACTTTTGTAATTCGGAAGTTCGGATGCATCCGAATTTCCGAATAATGTAAAAATTTGTCCGAATTTCGATTCGGAACTAAACGAAATGCACATGCCTAGTTGCACCCCCAAAACGCGTCCATTGATCTCCCGTGATGGCAGATAGCACATGTTGGCACACTGTGTGCATCCTCCAAATTTGGCTTTTCTAAACATCGCTAAAACATTTTTAAGATCGTAGCACACAAAAAACAGTGATTTTGCGGGGTTTTAAATTCGCCCAAAACATCAATGATGTTATTATTTTTTTGAATAACATCATTGATTTTTTTCTTGAGGTTTTCCAATTCTAAATTACACCCCATGATCTCCCCGATCAGGATCTGGGCACTTTCTGATGTGAAAGGATCTCGATCCACAACATCACGAACACCTAAAAAGAGAGAAACCAAACAAAAACAGGCATCAAAAATCTGCCGGCATCCATCTCTTACCTGAGCCTGTGGTCGCAGACACTCACCTGTTGTGGTGTCAATTTCCACCACATCTTCTTCCTCCTCCTGCTCAGCTTGGGTTGGGGGTATTTCCCCTTCTTCCCGATGTGGGGGGTCTGTGGTCTCCTAGGATGAGGGGTGTCCTCCGAGTCTTTTCTCCCCTATGTAAAACAAAAATGGTATAATTAGCACACAGATATTTGATGGCCGAAATCTAAAGATGGAACATTGCTTGGAAGTGGGGTATAATTGTCTATTTGGGCAGAGTTCCAAGATGTAGCATTTTTATTGTCCTTTGTCAAGCTTCAATACTTTACCTGTCTTGTACAAGCTTCACAGATGGAGACCCCCCTATAGTATACACTGGAGCACCTGTGTTGGCCCCTTAATAAAAATGGTGTTCTTGTGTCCCCCACTAGTGCTCCAGGGTCCAGATGTCTAAACAGCTGCTGAGTGTCCTCTCCTTACACAGAATCTAGTTTGCATTTCATTTCTAAACAGCTGCTGAGTGTCCTCTCCTTACACAGAATCTAGTTTGCATTTCATTATAGTAACAAACCCATCTACACAACCAAATATTTTTCATACAAGTAGGCCCTAAAAAATGTTGGCAAATGCATATGGCCTAAACAATGGTGTTTTATAGGCCGAAAGAAAGATGTTTGATACGAACGAATAAAGGGCCCATGAACATTAAAGTTGCCATTTTAAACTGTACAACACTTAAGAAAAGCATATGGAGCAGCACGAACGTAATAAAGACAAAAAGAATAGGAACACAGCACAACTACTTACTTTTTTGCAGCACTCGGGCTCTCTTAATTTCAGGTCCGACCACCGCTTCCTGAGCTGATCTTTCGATCGTCGTACCCCGAAATTCCGGTGCAGACTTTTGACCACTTTCACCATGATCTTGGCCTTTCTGATATTGGGGTTGGGGTAAGGTCCATACTTCCCGTCATAGTCGGCCTTCTTCAGGATGTCCACCATCTCCAACATCTCACCAAAGGACATATTGGTGGCCTTAAATCGTCTCCTTCTGGATCGGGACGTTTCAGGATCCGGGCTTTCCTCCTCCTCGTTGCTATAATTAGCACGCACCTGCTCTGACTCCGTCATGTGCTCTTCACCCACTGCACCGAGCGAAAAAGGGCGGGGAATAGACTAGAAAGAATGTCAGGGGCGGGCAGAGTTACACGCATGCGCAGTGTGTATAAAGCATAACACGTGTGCGTATTACGTATGATCTGTGAGCGGAGGAAGGAGCATTGGAGGCGCTGATCGTAATAACGAAGGTAAGAGACAAACTTGGGCCTATACTGCTTCTAGATTGAGGCCTATATTGTAACAAGATTAGGAGAGTTTTGGCTGACATTAGGGTTTGTCTTGTGTTGTGTCTTGCAGTTAAAATGGATATCTTGAATAATACCGACTTCATGGCAATATTCATTGACATGTTCAGGGAGCTGCCTTGTCTGTGGGAGATCAACCACCCACATTATAGGAACCAAACAAAGAGGAAGGCAGCGCTGGATCAATTGTTGGAAATTGTGAAGCAGGTGATCCCCACGGCAGACATCACATATTTGAAGATCCTAATTGGTGGCCTGAGGAGCACATATGTAAGGGAGCTCCAGAAAGTCCAGGATTCACAGAGATCCGGAGCAGCAGATGACATCTATGTCCCCAGGCTGTGGTACTACGTCAGGCTGCATTTTCTGGCAGGTCAGACTGAACCCAGGTCATCACTCTCCAGTCTTCCTTCCACGCTTCCTTCCCCCCCAGCTGAGGCTTCTGACGCCCAACCTGGGCCTTCCAGGCAGCAACATGTGGAGGAGACCAGCTTGAGCCAGGTATAGCATTCCTCTAAATATTTCAGGTTGTCCAATTAATGATGTTAACTAGATGTTAGTTTGGAGTACTAATTTATGATTGTGATTTATGATGCAAAACATTACAACCATGTCCCTTTTTCATACACAGGGAAGTCTCAGCCAGAAGGTGGCCGGGCCGAGCAGGCTGCCTGATATGCAGGTCCCTCCCCTACACCTGCAAAGAGAAAGTGGCAGGAAGAGGAGTACCCTAGAGGAGGCTGCCATAGGCCTCTTTTGGAAGGCTACAGAGGCCCTGGGAGCAACACACACACTGTGGAGGAGGACTTTGCTGGCATAATTGCCTGTAAAATGCAGCGGATGGAGGAGGGCCAACAACTCATGTGTGAGTCATTAATTTTGGAGGCTCTCAATAAGGGGTTGAGGGGCCAAATAACATCTGATACCCACCTTTGTGACCTCACACATGGTCCTCCTCCTCCTCCAGGTCCTCCTCCTCCTTCTCCTCCAGGTCCTACTCCTCCTCCAGGTCCTACTCCTCCTCCTGCCACATCTCCAACAGCAGAGCCACAGCCAGGAAGGAAGCGTGGAAGGAAGACCAGAAAGTGATGGCCCTGGGTTCAGTCTGGTCGGCCAAAAGATGCAGCCTTTTGTGGTACCACAAATAAAAAACAAAGGCGCCTCTAAGTGCAGAAGAAAAGCAAATTTTAATGCCCCAACTGGGTTCAAAAACACTTACAGGATGGAAGATATGATCAGGCACATCATTAATATGGCTGCATTGGAAGGGGTCACGGTGGAAGAAGCCTTCAGGGAGATGGATGTAGTTGTCACTGACAGCAGCAAGGTGAAACACTGGAAGCCGCTGTGAAGCCGGCATCGTCAGCAGGGAGTGACGGCGTACCCGGAAGTGATGTCATCCACTGAGCGGCTCCGTAACCAGCCTGGACCGCAAACACACAGCCAGACGGGGGATGTGATGTCATAAAAGAGGGACGCGTTTCGGAACCGTCAATCGTTCCTTTATCAACCTGTAGCTATAATGATGGGTAGGTAAGGAGATACATGCCAAAAACTACACCAAGCCAACAGCTGGAAATTCGTTCCTTCACTACAATAGCTGCCACCACCCCCTATGGCTAAATAATGTACCCAAGAGTCAGTTCTGTCGGCTAAAAAAGAACTGCACCTTGAAGAAGGACTATGATATTCAAGGTGAAATTTTGAAAGAGAAATTTCTTGAAAAGGGTTTTCCTGTTAATCTTGTAGAAACAGCCTATCAACAATATAAAAGTATACCTTCCATTGAGAATCCTCGCCCATGTCCTAATACTCAGAAGAGTAATTTACGTTTCATCACTCAATTTCATACTCAACATAAGCAAATGGAAAATATTGTAAAAAAACATTGGCCTCTACTATTGCAAGATGAACATCTTCTTCCTACTCTGCCTAACAGACCCTATTTTGCCTACAGAAAGGCACCCAATATCAAAAGTAAGGTAGCGCCCAGTAAACTTAAGGCTATACCCTCGCCTCCGGGTCATCACATACCCACTTTCCTAGCCATCTCATGGATGTACCAGTGCCGTAAGCCCCTCTGCAAAACCTGTAGTTTTGTGGTGCATGGCCAGAAAGACTTCCATGGTAAAGGTAAAACATACCCGATAAAAGGTTTCCATACATGTTCGTCTGACCATGTGGTATATTGCCTTACATGTCCCTGCGGTCTATTTTACGTAGGACGCACCATCCGGCCATTACGTAAACGTTTCGGCGAACATCGCCGGTTCATTATAGGTGGATTAGATAACCATAGTGTTCCTAAACACTATCTCCAAGTCCATGATAAGTCCACTGATGGCCTTAGAGTATGGGTTATTGAGGCAATGCCAAGAGATCTTCCCCCAGCTGAACGCTATAGAAGATTATGCCACAGAGAAATGTACTGGATTTTCTTATTAAATGTTTTAGCCCCTGGAGGGTTAAACGAGGATTTTGAAGTTAGTGCTATACTCTGATATTATATTCCCCTTCTATCTTTTTATAGACATTTATCTATGCCTTTTTTTTATTATAACTGCCAGTGTTTACTCATGTTTGTTTTAGTGCCAAATACAGTCCTTACTAAGGAAATCTTTGATACATATGCCCCTTCTACCCTAATTTTAATGTTAATTCTAATACCATATGCCTGCACATTCTAATTATCCATATTGTGTATTCGTGCATGCATGTTTTTTGGTTTCTGATTGTTAGACACCCTGCTTGAGCCCAAGTTTTTTTTTTTCCAACTTTTAATCGTTCTAATCTTACGATTAATTTTTTTCATTTTTTCCATTTTTCTTAAATTGATTATTTTCATCACTTAGGCCAATATTGCCTTTTTTAGTCTTTTAAGAATGTTGTTACACGTGTATTTTAAATGTTTTTATTGTCACCAATTAAACTCTGTATTGCTGCCCCCGCCCCCGGCCAGCCCACTGCTAGTATATATACCATTTTCAGTCATCATTATAGCTACAGGTTGATAAAGGAATGATTGACGGTTCCGAAACGCGTCCCTCTTTTATGACATCACATCCCCCCTCTGGCTGTGTGTTTGTGGTCCAGGCTGGTTACGGAGCCGCTCAGTGGATGACATCACTTCCGGGTACGCCGTCACTCCCTGCTGACGACGCCGGCTTCACAGCGGCTTCCAGTGTTTCACCTCGCTGCTGTCAGTGACAACCACATCCATCTCCCTGAAGGCTTCTTCCACCGTGACCCCTTCCAATGCAGCCATATTAATGATGTGCCTGATCATATCTTCCATCCTGTAAGTGTTTTTGAACCCAGTTGGGGCATTAAAATTTGCTTTTCTTCTGCACTTAGAGGCGCCTTTGTTTTTTATTTATGTTCCTATAGATCCTGCTTCAGTCTTTTAAAGCTGCAGCCCTTTGTGCTGAAGATATTACTTCACGACCACATTATCATCATTACCAGCACCTTTTTGGACTGCCCTCTCATATAGAGACATTGTTTAGACTACGTTAGTCTTGTGCGCCCTATATATACTTTTCTATTTTCTTGTGGTACCACAGCCTGGGGACACAGATGTCATCTGCTGCTTTCCGGATCTCTGGGACTTCTGGACCAGACTGCACTCCCTTACATATGGACTCCTCAGGCCACCAATTTTGATGTTCAAGAATTGATGTCTGCCCTGGGGGTCCAAGGCTTCGCTAATTTCTCCTGTTTATCCAGCGTTGCCTCCCTCTTTGTTTGGTTCTGATCCCTTAATAAAGGATTTTTGGTTTCAATTATACTTGCCTACATGTGTTTTCCTTCTAAAAGGACAGTTTGTTTGTGAGGATTCAGGTACATTTCAAAAATACAATGTGAAATTAACAAGGGACACCAACACCAAACAATCTCCTTGAGATTAAATAATACAAGATATCAATGGTGTTGTGGTAACTTGACACACAAAACACACACAAAAATATTCTGGAGTAAAACTAAAAATAAAATAAAACAAAGATCAGCCTTTGAAAAAATACAAACAACACAAACATATTTTTGTCAGATGTGACAAATCAAAATATATTAAGGGAATCCCGATAAATAATAAAGAAATAAGTTTGTGAGAAGTCTGTGTGAATATGAGCAGCAAAACTACTTAATTCTTCTCACATTATAAAGAAGAAGAGAGTGCGCTGTATTAAACCATTTTTTACATTGCACCGTGACGAAAGTGCTGTATCCATTGCGAACGCTAAGTTTACCAGACCGAGCTGTTCCGTCTAGGAATTTCTTCTGAGCATGCGTGGCACTTTGTGCATCGGAACAGGCCACACACGGTCGGAATTGACGCGATCGGATTTTGTTGTCGGAAAATTTTATAGCCTGCTCTCAAACTTTGTGTGTCGGAAAATCCGATGGAAAATGTCCGATGGAGCCCACACACGGTCGGAATTTCCGACAACATGCTCCGATCGGACATTTTCCATCGGAAAATCCGACCATGTGTACGGGGCATTAGAGCGTTGACTTTTGCCTGAGGCAAAAAAAATCCTTTCCTAGGCTGTGTCTATGACCAGGCCCAAATACTCCAGTCTCCTTACTGGTGGTAAGGATGATTTCTCTAGATTGAGAATCCAACCCAGGTGTTCCAGATAACTGGACACCCCTTGGTTTAACTGTGCTACTGACTGATCTACCAGTAGTAGATCGTCTAGGTATGCCATTACTGCTATACCCTGGCCCTTTAGTCTTACTAATACTGGGGCCAGAACCTTTGTAAATACCCGGGGAGTGAAGGCTAACGTGAAGGGCAAGGCCATGAACTGAAAGTGGCGCTCTTCTACCGCAAACCGCAGAAACTTCTGGTGAGCAGGAAAAATTGGCACATGTAAATACGCATCTTTGATGTCTATTGATGATGGAACTTCTCCTCCCTGTAGGGTGGAAACGACTGACCGGATTGACTCCATGCGAAAGGAGCGGATGTTTAGGAAGTGATTCAGATCCTTGAGATCTAGAATGGGTCTGACATCTCCATTTGGTTTTGGTACCATAAGAGATTTGAATAAAACCGCATGTCCCTTTCTTCTGAGGGGACCTCTATTATTACTCGCTGAGATAACTGGCCCAGTGACAGAAAGAAGGACTTTTTCTTTACTGGGTCCTTGGGAACGTTTGATCCTAGGCAAAATAAAACAAATAATTCTGCGCTGCCCTAAAAAATAAGCAGCTAACACGGCCAGTAGCATATGTGCATAAATCAAAAAACAAAATAGGTGTAGCGTTAATATCGGAATGAGTAAAATAGCCTGAGAAGACAATTACATCATCATAATAAACTCAAAAAAGCGGATTATCAGCAGAGAAGGTGCATTTAACAAAATGAAAGTCCTCAGTGAATTTGTGACTCCTATAAAAAAAGTGATAGTCCTCAATACAAATATGGCTCCATAAGTGTATCAATGTGCACGTAACATCTATGATGAAAGGAACACCACCACCGATATTGGAGAGGCTTACCGGAACGTTTGGACCCAAAAAAGTGTACGCTCAATTGGGTCGAACAAGCTTGAATGGAGAGCAACTGATGGATTTCCGTAAAGACTGTAGGAAAATCTTAAGATGGTCTGTCCACCGGTATGTCCCTCAGGCGTGATATCCACTTCTCCGCTTTGCCATCAGTCAGTCCAAAACCACAGCATCACCTTCCCTCGCTGTCTCCCACAGTGTACATTCCTCTTCTGGTCTAAAAGGAAGTTTGTAGAAAGCATTGATGGTTCATGGGTGCTGTGTCTGCTCCAGTTCTGCAGGTATCTTCTCTTACAGCCTGCTTGTCTCCTTTCTCAACAAAAAAAACGTTTTTTTTAACGTTTGATCCTAGAAAACAAAACAAAAGAGAGGACCCATTTGTTTTGGGTTTCCTCTTGCCAATCTTCTGAAAACCACTGAAGAAGTCTTCCCCACCTCGATTGAGCGGAGGCACCCCTTTATAAGGAAGCCTTAGGACTCTGCTTTGTAGGCTTCTGCCCTCAGGCACTTCTGCAGTCTTATGCAAATAAACACATGGGTAAATAGTTCCAGACAAAACAAGTACATACTAGGTTATACAGCTTTAATGTATGTGTTAAAGCAATATGCCTCTATGGAAGCGTGCGTTCATGGTTTTAACATGAGTTCATACAAATATGCTTTTAGGCAGAATATGAAAAGTGTGTGCTGTACACAACGCATTCATGTAGCATGTGTGCCATGGAACAAGCATCTTTGTAAAGCAAGCATGCGTTTATGAAACGTGTTATGCAACAATCCGCAACACGTATCTATGCAGACATGTATTCCTATGCGATCATGAGGAATCATGTATATTTACGTAAACATGTATTAACATGCCTCATTATGCAACCACGCATCTTTAGGCGATCATGCAAATTTAGGCGATCATGAACTTTAGGCGATCATGCATCCTTATGTGATCCGGCATTTTTATGTGATCAAGCACCTTTATGCGATCAAGCCTTTCTGCGCGATCAAGCCTCTTTGTGCGACCAAGCACCCTTGTGCGATCAAGCATCCTTGTGCAATCAAGCACCCTTGTGCAATCGAGCCTCTCTGTGCGATCAAGCACCCTTGCGCTATCAAGCATCCTTGTGCGACTAAGCATCTTTATGTGATCAAGCATTTTTATGTGACTATGAAAAAAACATGTATATCTATACAAACATAAATATGCATCTGTATGTGACTACGTATCCTTAAGCGATCCTGTCACCTTATGCGATCACACGTTTTTTTGTGATCAACAATAAAACATGGTTTGTTTTTTTTTTTTACACAATCATGTCTAAACATGCATTTTGTATACCCATGATCATGTATCTTTATGTAAACATGTGAACTGGTAAAAACGGTTATCTTCAGCAACCGTGTGCTCCAGCAACCGTTTGTTTCAGCATCTGTGCGTTTTAGCAACTGTGCGTTTCAGCATCTGTGCATTTTACTTTTTGGCTCTATACACCACCACAATGGATTTGAAATAAAAATGAACAAGATGTGCCTTAACTGCAGACTTTCAGCTTTAATTTGAGGGTATTTACATCCAAATCAGGTGAACTGTGTAGGAATTACAACAGTTTGTATATGTGCCTCCCACTTTTTAAGGGACCAAAAGTAATGGGACAATTGGCTGCTCAGCTGTTCCATGGCCAGGTGTGTGTTATTCCCTCATTATCCCATTTACAAGGAGCAGATAAAAGGCCCAGAGTTCATTTCAAGTGTGCTGTGTAGGAATTACAACAGTTTGTATATGTGCCTCCCACTTTTTAAGGGACCAAAAGTAATGGGACAATTGGCTGCTCAGCTGTTCCATGGCCAGGTGTGTGTTATTCCCTCATTATCCCATTTACAAGGAGCAGATAAAAGGGCCAGAGTTCATTTCAAGTGTGCTATTTGCATTTGGAATCTGTTGCTGTCAACTCTCAATATCTGATCCAAAGAGCTGTCACTATCAGTGAAGCAAGCCATCATTAGGATGAAAAAACAAAACAAACCCATCAGAGAGATAGCAAAAACATAAGGTGTGGCCAAATCAACTGTTTGGAACATCCTTAAAAAGAAAGAACACACCGGTGAGCTTAGCAACACCAAAAGACCCGGAAGACCACGGAAAACAACTGTGGTGGATGATCGAAGAATTCTTTCCCTGGTGAAGAAAACACCCTTCACAACAGTTGGCCAGATCAAGAACACTCTCCAGGAGGTAGGTGTATGTGTGTCAAAGTCAACAATCAAGAGAAGACTCCACCAGAGTGAATACAGAGGGTTCACCACAAGATGTAAACCATTGGTGAGCCTCAAAAACAGGAAGGCCAGATTAGAGTTTGCAAACAACATCTAAAAAAGCCTTCACAGTTCTGGAACAACTTCCTATGGACAGATGAAACCAAGATCAACTTGTACCAGAGTGACGGGAAGAGAAGAGTATGGAGAAGGAAAGGAACTGCTCATGATCCAAAGCATACCACCTCATCAGTGAATCATGGTGGTAATAGTGTCATGGCGTGGGCATGTATGGCTGCCAATGAAACTGGTTCTCTTGTATTTATTGATGATGTGACTGCTGACAAAATCAGCAGGATGAATTCTGAAGTGTTTCAGGCAATATTATCTGCTCATATTCAGTAAAAATGCTTCAGAACTCATTGGACGGTGATTCACAGTGCAGATGGGCAATGACCCAAAGCATACTGTGAAAGCAACCAAAGAGTTTTTTAAGGGAAAGAAGTGGAATGTTATGCAATGTCCAAGTCAATCTGACCTGAATCCGATTGAGCAAAACTGAAGGGAAAATGCCCCAAGAACTGAAGGGAAAATGCCCCAAGAACAAGCAGGAACTGAAGACAGTTGCAGTAGAGGCCTGGCAGAGCATCACCAGGGCTGAAACCCAGCGTCTGGTGATGTCTATGTGTTCCAGACTTCAGGCTGTAATTGACTGCAAAGGATTTGCAACCAAGTATTAAAAAGTGAAAGTTTGATGGATGATTGTTACTCTGTCCCATTACTTTTGGTCCCTTAAAAGGTGGGAGGCACATATACAAACTGTTGTAATTCCTACACCGTTCACCTGATTTGGATGTAAATACCCTCAAATTAAAGCTGAAAATCTGCAGTTAAAGCACATCTTGTTCATTTCATTTCAAATCCATTGTGGTTGTGTATAGAGCCAAAAAGATTAGAATTGTGTTGATGTCCCAATATTTATGGACCTGACTGTATATTGGAGATAACAAATTGCTGGGGAATGGAATGTGAGGGACTGCCAACATCCTATAATATAAACATGGAAAGCATGCAACTAGTATGCGAGGAGCCGCCCCCCTTGGACTTTTTGGGCAGAAAGAAGTATATAAATATAGAGAATAAACAAGAAAAAAAGGTGTACTATAGCAGTAAACCTAGGTCGGACTTTAGAGGCATAGGAAACAATGAAGAAGTATAAGATTAAACACTATTTTTGGAAAATACACAACACGAATAGAACAATACAGAAAAATTAAAAATCATGTATACTGATACATAATGTGCAGTGAGCCCTTGTGCCTCTAAAGTCCGACCTAGGTTTACTGCTATAGTACACCTTTTTTCCTTGTTTATTCCCTCAATTTAGGGATGTGGCTATGTGAGTGAGCTCCTTTTCTGTTCATTATTTATATAAATATAGAAGTATGTAAAAGGCAACTGAGTGCCACTTTTATTAAATACAAAACAGTAATTATTGCCAACAGACAACAATCATTAAAAAATATTTATACAAAGTACATCAATGGAATTCATAATACATGAATATGCATATATAACAAACTATATCAAACCCAAGGCTAATAATCAAAGTACTGCCAAAGTTAAACCGAGGTCAGTGCATGGTTATAGCATACATCCGGACATGTTTCGGAAGTCTTTATTGGTACATATTTTCCTTCATCAGGGGAGATTGACTTGGGGTGATTTTATCTTGGTCTGCAACACAAATGTAACACATAATATGTGTGCAGTGTTATGTAACAACAATTAACATCATATAAATGTTTTGTGTATTATTTTAAGTCAAAAGTACTTACATATCGATTTCATGGAGACAACATAAGAAAAACAGAAAAAGTAAAAGTGGCATGTACACCACGTTGGCTGGAAAGACTCAGACAAGGACCTGCAGATGTGCGACTGCGCAGACAGGAAGCAGCCAAGTGCTTTACACATGCAAGAGCCTCCCTGGTATATACCCAGCAGAACACATTTATCTGAAAAGTCATAAAAAAAGGACCTCAGATTTGGTTAACTTATAACAATTAAGTATAATATTATGATGTTGATGAAAACATCATGCTATGATCACTCAGCAAGGCAGGCATAATATATCCTGATTTGCTTGATCAAAAATAAAGTAAGTATTACCTTTTACAGAGGATGGAAAAAGTATGGTGCAGACACTCAGGCAGCAGTCCTCAGACTGAGAGAACGCTGGATGTAAGCATGCACCTTAAATAGTATAAAATTGTGTGAAAGTCAATCAGGCAAACTAGTAATGTGTTACTGGTAGTTCCAATATAATCAGCTGCAATGAAAACAGCTGAGACAGGAACTAAGAGTGTCTCCCTGAGGCAAGGGGCGTGATGACATCATGCGTCAGCGCGTCACTGGTGGAAGGAGAGGTTCCTTACAGTGCAATGCATTGCAACTAGATGGGGACATACAGGAGCTTGATCCTGCACAAAGGCAAAGGTGAGGGTCACACGGACCTCCAGACCTCAAGAGCCATGCACAGGAGGAGCCCATCCGCCGGGCATGCGCAAAGCATGACGCAGACCCGGCCACGAAACACCATCTAGTGGCCCAGTAGAGTGATGACAGCCAACATGTTCACAAAAACACAAATAAATACCGCACAAAAATTATATATGAAGGAGAAAAGGAAGGGAAAAAAGGGGGAAAAGGAATTAACAGTGAAATAAGCAATGATGAATACAAAATATATGTACGTACATACATACACAAAATTATGTAAATGGCAGCAATTAACAATATATGTATAATTTATTCAAGTAGTCAGAACATGCTCACTGCATTGGGATCAACACCCGCAGCTCCATATATCAATAACTATATCTTTTCATAAATATACGCTGTCGCTATATATAATCTTTTACATAATCAAAGAGAGTAGAAAAAAGAGAAAGGTCATATTAGCAGAAAATAATTACATATAGCCCCTTGGAGTATGGTTAAATAACCCTCATATATTGCCATTTAAGTTTAAACCAACGTTGATCAGAGATGAAAACATGGCTCAAATGGTATAAGACATAATAAATCAAAAAGATCGAAAGCACAGCAGGGAAAGAGAAAATTTTATAGATTTAATTCACAGACCCCTGAGATAAAGCCGGGGAGAAAAGACCTAAAGTTGAAAGCCTCATTGAGGCCTGGAGGTAAAGTAGCCTGTAAGTTAAATATCCATCTCAATTCACATTGGAGGAGACACTTATTAAAGTCGCCTCCCCTTGAACGAAAATGTACTTGATCAAGTGCCAAAAAATGTATTTTCGGAATAGATTTAGGATGGACTAATGCCATATGGTGACCAATGGGTACATCAAGATCTCGCTTGCGTATGGTGGATAGATGTTGATATATACGTTTCCAAAATTCATTGATAGTTTTTCCAATGTAATAGCAGCCACATTCACATGTAAGGAGGTATACTATGCTAGGAGTTTTGCAATTTACATAATGTTTAGGATGAAATGTATGTCTATTGGGTAAGTCAATATTGATACGTTTATGCATGTACTGACAGTATGAGCATCCACCACACGCAAACATTCCAAGAGTTTTGCATATATCACCCTTATATGGTTTATATTCACTATCTTCCAGTTTGTCACCCACAGAAGTGGCTCTCCTGTAGGCAAGAGCTGGCAGATTAGGAACAAAGGGGGCAAATAATGAATCCATAGTTAATAAGTGTCAGTACAT
This sequence comes from Aquarana catesbeiana, assembly GCF_042186555.1. Classification (NCBI taxonomy): domain Eukaryota; kingdom Metazoa; phylum Chordata; class Amphibia; order Anura; family Ranidae; genus Aquarana; species Aquarana catesbeiana. The sequence goes on along the minus strand of NC_133333.1, from coordinate 63,280,940 downwards.
ATTAAGGATACGTCTGACCTGTTTGTGTTGTGTCGAATAGATGGTAATAATCCTAGTTGTATCTTTCTTAGGAGATTGTTTGTCAACATTCAATAAGTCACGACGGGATAAACCAATAATCCTTTGGTATGCTTTTTTAAGGCAGGTATTGGTGTATCCCCTTTCCAAAAGTCTATCTCTCAGAGTGTCAGATTATTTTCGGAAGCTGGCATCATCTGAGCAGTTGCAGCGTGCCCTTAAGTATTGACTGTATGGGATTGATGCCAATAAAGGTTAAAGGGGTGAAAGATTGATGCATGAAGTAATGATTTCCCTGCTGTGGGTTTTCGATACAATTCACTGGATAAACTACCGTTTGGTTGTTTTCTGACAAGCACATCCAAGAATGTAATCTCGGTTGTGCTGTGTGACATAGTAAAACTCAGGTTAAAGTCATTTACATTAATACAGGCCATGAATTCATACAGGAGATCATCAGATCCATCCCAGATGACAAACGCGTCATCGATGTAACGGTACCATGCATTGACATGGCCAATATACACCAATAGCGAGTCATTGGTAAGCAGTGAATGTTCCCACTCCCCCAAGCACAACAAGTCCACATTGCCACCCCCTGTACCTGGAGGTAGTGGAAACCATCAAAGTAAAAGGCATTGTGATGGAGTATGAACTCCAAAGAGGTCAAAATAATCTGATTCTGAACTCTAATCTGATTCTAATCACATATCTGTATATCTGGAATTGCATTCACTAGAATGTGATAGTACGTGAAGTATTGCTGCTAAGCCTTTCTCATGAGGAATGGTACAGTATAAAGACTCAACATCTATGACAACTAGATGGGTGTCAACCTCAATGTGCATGTCCTGAATAATTTGTAAAAAATGGATAGTGTCACGTACATACGATGACAGACAAGTTACAAAGGGCTTTAGATGACTGTCCACTACACGGCTGAGATTTTCGGTCAAATTCCCACATCCAGATATGATTGGTCTACTTGGAGGGTTTTTTGGATGTTCGTGTAATTTAGGGAGAGCATAAAAGGTGGCTTCTCTTAGGAAGCCCACCCTTATGAATTCCCAGACCTGTTTGGATATGACATTAAGATAAAATGCCGCATCCACCACCAAATAGAAATCTTGAGTAAATTTGTCTAATAATGATCTATATATAGGTCGATACCATTCAGAGTTATTTAGTATCTTCATACACATTTCAATATAATGAGTATTGTTCATAACCACAACATTTCCACCGTTGTCAGAGGGTTTGATGACAATGTTGTGATTATTAGCCAACAGATCAAGTGCTATCCTTTCACATTTATTAAGATTAGCGTGTGATCCAGAAAAGTTCTTCATTTTTCGAATGTCAGCCGATACCAATTTGAGGAAAACTGCTGCATTATGATTACAGCTAGGTGGAGGATATATAGTAGACTTATTTTTAATTAATGGATCAACAACATGTATATTGGCCTGTGTCTTATCTACAACTGCAAGAAGGGCTTCTAGATCAATTGAGTCAATTAAATTTTCGGATTCATTTTCTTCCAGCAGTGATATGAGGTCATCCAAGGCTTGTGTGTCTTGATTGGTTAGCCCCGGTTCCAGGACATGTTTTTTGGAATAAAGGCTTTTCAGCAAGACATTGCGTATAAAGAGATGGATGTCCTTGATGGCTCCAAATTTGTCCAGACCTGAGTTGGGGCAAAAAGTGAGACCACATGCAAGGACAGCCACCTCAAACTGATTAAGGGAATGTGAAGACAAGTTTACATCTAACGTGGTTTTTGTAGATTGGGTTTGTGTAACTTGGACGGATGTGCTTGGGATTTTCTTTGATGAGTCTGTGTTTGACCCCTCATTTGGTCTAAAAAAGTACCAATAGGTAATTGGCGTAGGCGTGAAGTAGCTGGTGAAGTGGAGGAGGTGCTTAAAGATGATCCACAGTGACTTACTGTAGTACGTGTATCTGATGCATCACTATTGATATTATGGCGATATTGACTATCGTGACTGTAACGAAATGTCCCAAACTGCGCTTGAGTGCTTTTGTCATATACCGCTTCCTCCCAGTCTGAAATATAGATATCAGATATTCCAACCACTCACAAGCACAAAACAAGACAATACTTGTTTAGTTGCTGAACATGGACTGTTTATTGGAACCAAAATACAAGTCTTATATACAGTTGAGGAGGAGGTTCCTACCTCCTGCTCATATTACTCTAACAATACACCTGTAACCAGAAACCTAATTAACATGAACTAATTAACTAATCCCTTAAAGCAGGCAATGTGACTCCATGCCCTCCTGGGCATTGTTATGATAAATCAGGATTTCACTACAGTTCAGACTTGTCACCGAGCTTCACACAGTAGATTATACATTATCACAAGTATAAACACAGAACACCTTCTCACAATAGCAGGAGCTCCAGCAGGAGTCGGCCCGTCTTCTACATTGTACAGAGGCCAATGTGATCAGCTCTCCCAACTAACATGTTGAGTTCAGAATCAAACAAACCAAGAATAGTCTTTACATATATCCTGGGAGATATTGTGGATAAATATTACTGTCCCATTTTAAGTAATTCAAAATATATTTTCTCAGTCACCCTGTGCCAGGATGCCACAGGGTGACTTAGACATAAGAGGTGCATGGGGAGCTGAAACAAGGGTTTCCCAACCTTTCCAAGGGATTTTAGGTTCCAAGGGCCCTCCCGTCACAGTGACAGTTACCTGACTGTGGGGGAGAACCCTCCATATTGAAAGATTCGTCCGTCATGTGACTCGTCACCACGCCTGCAACGTTTTTGTCATCTATGACCTTTAGACTGAGTTGGAAGGTAAGAGGGAGAACTTAATTAATAAATGTACTGTGGATATGCATTTACATATTTATTTTTATTTTGTATTTTGGAAAAATTATAGTTTTGATTGGGTTGCCTTTTGTAGGCTTTACCATCTTCAAATGCTCTCCTATCATGCTGGAATTTTCTATCCTTTTTGATCAAAATATTTTTGTTAAATTGCTCCAGATGTACCTTAAGTTTTTCTTCAAACTCTATATAGAGTGCATGTGTTTGTAAAGGTAACATCTGGCTTTGCAATTTCTCTAATTTGGCATCCAAATCAGTCATATGTTTGCGGTAGTCCTCAATTAATAATGACATAATTGTCTTGGCGCACAATTCCTCCCATTGGTCGCCTTGATAGGCTGCCATTACAAAAAGGGAGAGAAAAGGAAAAAGGGAAATAAAAAAGAGAAAGGGAAATCCAATATCAACTGACTTTTAAGTGATAATATCTACACATGCATACCCAGAGGACAGGGGTCTTATGCAGGTATTTACACATGCAATCCTATTTATAAGGATTGCATGTGTAAAGCACTTGGCTGCTTCCTGTCTGCGCAGTCGCACATCTGCAGGTCCTTGTCTGAGTCTTTCCAGCCAACATGGTGTACATGCTACTTTTACTTTTTCTGTATATCTTATGTTGTCTCCATGAAATCCATATGTAAGTACTTTTGACTTAAAATAATACACAAAAACATTTATATGATGTTAATTGTTGTTACATAACACTGCACACATATTATGTGTTACATTTGCATTGCAGACAAAGATAAAATCACCCCAAGTCAATCTCCCCTGATGAAGGAAAATATGTACCAATAAAGACTTCCGAAACATGTCGGGATGTATGCTATATCCATGCACTGACCTCAATTTAACTTTGATTATTAGCCTTGGGTTTGATATATTTTGTTATATATGCATATTCATGTATTATGAATTCCATTGGTGTACTTTGTATAAATATTTTTTAATGATTGTTGTCCTTTGGCAATAATTACTGTTTTGTATTTAATAAAAGTGGCACTCAGTCGCCTTTTACATACTTCTATATTTAAATATGGATGAGTAAATAATCACTATATATCAACCATTAACCCATCAAAGCGGCGCTATTCTCAGTCCTAAATGCTGACTGATAAATCAAAAAGTCTTTGTAAAATGCAGGCAAAACAAATGCAGGCAGGAAAATTCCAGCAAAGACACAAAGGCTAGGACTTAATCTGGAGTCTCTTAAACATATAGTAGATCTGATGAGTGCACCTTTCACCATCTGTTAGGACACCTTGTGCTGCACACACCCTGCAAGGGGTTCAAACTCACCGGAACCGAGAGGTTAATAGGCCTTGAATAGTATCCTCACTCCGATTACTCCTGAAGTCCTCCAGGGTTGATAGTCAAACACCAGCAACAATGTCCATATGTAAAAAAGAGACCCCAAAATAGTTCAATACCGTTTTTATAATTTATTAAAAAATAAAGGAAAATAAAATAAAATAAACTGTAAAAATCAGTGGGCGCAGGTCCTTTCAGAGGATACCCTTCTAGCTTTCAGTTGGTTGGTAATAGTGGATAACTCAAATAGCTTCTCTCAAAGTACAAGGGAGCTGGTTACAGACTGGATGGATGATACACACTCATAGCTGATCAGCCCTTCATCCCACTAGTAACAGAAAGCTACGAGCTTGGAGCGCACTGCGTGTCAACCAGTCTCAGATGATCGGCACTTCCTCCCTCTCGTGTATGAAGCTTCAGGCTTAGAGCGCACTGCGTCCTCATGTGATAACGGTTGCCGTGGTATCAAGCTCTGACTAGTTTCGTCATTGAGACTTTTTCAAAGAGCGTGACTTCACGGCATATTGAGCAGAATTTATCTTAGAGACAGGGGGTGGAGTGCGACCAGCACTCCGCCCTAATGAGTAAATAATTTGTAAAATCTGGGTCTGATTGAAAGGTGCGTCCCTATCTTATACTGGGAACGTATCCTCACTCCAACCAACCTAAAACTGCAGGCTGCACATTTTATTAACATCGCAGTGTAAATGTAGCAGAATACTGCAATACATCTGTAAACGCTCAATTTCTTGTAGCACAATAACTCAGCCACAGTTCTTATGTCCTAGATTGACATTAAAAACATTAAACTAGCATAAAACATTACATACAAAATCGCATATAATCATAGCAACAGCGGAACTTGTAATAAAATCAAACAGGTAATATTGATTCAAATCCAGTCAGATTGTAATTACCTGAATGGCAAACTATAGAAAAAAAATTTCCAAAGGTAAGAAAACGGAGGTTAATAGTAGATTCTACAGTGCCTCTCTGTATCTCAAAGGTCTAACTGTACATACACAATAACTAATATGTAATCTAAACGAGGCAAAGTCATTATGTAATCCATAAAATTATGTCCTAGATTGACATTAAAAACATTAAACTAGCATAAAACATTAGATACAAAATCGCATATAATCACATACAAAATCGCATATAATCACATATAATCAAGAAAACGGAGGTTAATAGTAGATTCTACAGTGCCTCTCTGTATCTCAAAGGTCTAACTGTACATACACAATAATATGTAATCTAAACGAGGCAAAGTCATTATGTAATCCATAAAATTATGTCCTAGATTGACATTAAAAACATTAAACTAGCATAAAACATTACATACAAAATCGCATATGATCGCATATAATCAAGAAAACGGAGGTTAATAGTAGATTCTACAGTGCCTCTCTGTATCTCAAAGGTCTAACTGTACATACACAATAATATGTAATCTAAACGAGGCAAAGTCATTATGTAATCCATAAAATTATGTCCTAGATTGACATTAAAAACATTAAACTAGCATAAAACATTACATACAAAATCGCATATAATCGCATATAATCAAGAAAACGGAGGTTAATAGTAGATTCTACAGTGCCTCTCTGTATCTCAAAGGTCTAACTGTACATACACAATAACTAATATGTAATCTAAACAAGGCAAAGTCATTATGTAATCCATAAAATAAACAAATTTAAATCCCAGAGTAGAGACCCCCTAAAATAAAAACTCTAATACAGTACAGGATCATCCACTCTAGAAACCTAAAAATCACTGATAAAACAATTAATATCGAGTTCAATATTTAACCCTTTCGGGCTAAGAGTGTCAGTTAAAAAAATCCATTGAGTTTCTTTTTTTGATAAATCCCTTACTATATTGCCCCCCCTCCATGATTGTTTAATGTGATCTATCCCCCAAAATAACAAACCAGAAGGGTTTTGTCCATGATGTTGTTTGAAGTGCAGGGATACATTGTGGTCTTTATAACCAATAGAGATATTATGCACATGCTCTGCGATTCTAACTCTTAAAAGATGCTTAGTGCGACCTCTGTACATTAATCCACAAGGACAACGCAAGGCATACACAACATGAGATGTATTGCATGTTATAAAGTGCTTAATTGCAAATTCCCTGTTATTAGAAGTTGAGGTAAATTTTTCTATTTTTCTCATAGGTCTAGCCACCTTTCTGCAAGCTTTGCATTTCCGGCATTCAAAAAAAACATTTTGCTCCCAGAAGGTTGGATTTCTCCCAGGGGGGTCAATGATCTTTTTGACTATAACATCCCCAAAGCTTGGCGCCTTATGGTAAATGAACTTGGGTTTGTCTGGTAGAACCCTTGACAGTGTCCTATCCAAACATAGGACGTGCCAATCTTTATCCACTTCCGGACCGCTCACTGTATATATACGTCATTTTTTTAAAGATGGATATCTCGGTAACGGCAGCAGCTGCTGCCACAACCGAGGTATCCACCTTTAGGGCCGGCATTTCTGTACATGATAACGGTGGTCTCTGTGGCGGGTTCGCCGCGAGATCACCGTTATCGGCAGCGGGAGAGGTGCCACCCCCCCTCCCGCCGCTCTCCCGCACCCTCCGCCGCTTACCGGAGCCGTCGGTAGCGGCGGAGGAGATCGGGACCTGTCACTGCTGAGGTACTGAGACGAGTGAGGCCAAGATGGCCCCCACCCGTCTCTATACCATAGGACGGCCGGAGCGACGTCATTACGTCAGCTCCGCCCACTTCTCTTAAAGGCACAATTTTTTTTGTGTCATTTTTTTTAAACAACTTTTTTTTTTTTTTTGCATTTTAGTCTAAATATGAGATCTGAGGACTTTTTGACCCCAGATCTCATATTTAAGAGGACCTGTCATGCTTTTTTCTATTACAAGGGATGTTTACATTCCTTGTGATAGGAATAAAAGTGATCCAAATTTTTTTTTTTAAAACAATGAAAAAATAAATAAAATAAATTAAAATAAATAATAATAATAAAAAAAAAATTTAAAGCGCCCTGTCTCGACGAGCTTGCGTGCAGACGCGAACGCATACGTGAGTAGCGCCCGCATATGAAAACGGTGGTCAAACCACACATGTGAGGTATCTCCGTGACCGGTAGAGTGAGAGCAATAATTCTAGCACTAGACCTCCTCTGTAACGCAAAACATGCAATCTGTAGAATTTTTTAAACGTCGCCTATGGAGATTTTTAAGGGTAAAAGTTTGACGCCATTCCGCGAGCGGGCGCAATTTTGAAGCGTAACATGATGGGTATCAATTTACTTGGCATAACATTATATTTCACAATATAAAAAAAAATTGGGCTAACTTTACTGTTGTCTTATTTTTTAATCAAAAAAGTGAATTTTTTCCAAAAAAAGTGCGCTTAGAAGACCGCTGCGCAAATATGGTGCAAAAAAAAGTATTGCAATGACCGCTATTTTATTCTCTAGGGTGTTAGAAAAAAAACAATATATAATTTTTGGGGGTTCTAAGTAATTTTCTAGCAAAAAAACCTGTTTTAAACTTGTAAACACCTAAAATCCAAAACGAGGCTGGTCTTAAAGTGGTTATGGAAAATATTCTCCACCTCCTTAAATTGTGAATGGAAGGGAGATATAAAACTCCATTCATGATCTAGGTTTCTTTACATACTAGGTACATCTCTTAAACAATGATCCCGAGGGAGAGCCCTAATCTCCTCAATAATAGGGTCTAAAAACTGAGGTTTATATCCTTTTTCCACAAACCTATTTTTTATTACTGTAACTTGTTGATTGAAATCCTCTAATTCGGAGCAATTTCTCCTGACCCTCATTATTTTGCCCTTGGGCACATTTTTCAACCAAAGCGGATGGTGACCGCTATGCACTGGAAGGTAAGTATTTCTATTTCTAAATCGGTGGGTTTGAAGAACACTTTCGTTTGTACTCTGTCACCAACTCTAAAGATATTCACATCTAAAATGTGTATTTCCTCAGTGCTCCACTGGCTGGTAAGTCTGATATTATGAGTTTTATCATTCAAATGAGCCATATAATTTTGGAGTGCCAGTTCTGAACCCGCCCATATTAGTATCAGGTCATCAATATAGCGTTTGTAGTATAAGAGTTCTGGTCTTCTGTCTCGAAAGATCTCTTTATCCTCCCATTCACCCATAAAGAGGTTAGCGATGCTGGGCGCGAATTTCGCGCCCATTGCAATGCCCCTCTTTTGGGTGAAGAAGTTGTGGTTAAACCAAAAGTAATTTGTGAGAGAGACAGAAGTCTAACACATCTCTAAGAAATATTTTTTGTCTCAGAGGAAGATCTTCCCTTTTACTCAATGCCCAATTGAGTGCTAGCAGGGCATCCTCGTGTTGAATAATAGTGTATAGACTGGTCACATCAGATGTGACCAGATACACCTCATTCATCCCCGTTAAGCTGATTTCTTTCAGATCCTGTAATAAACTCTTAGTGTCTTTCAAATAGGCTCTCGTTGTGGTCACACTTTTTTGTAGGAATACATCTAAATATTGACCTAATCTTGAGGTGACCGAATCAATCCCATTAACTATGGGTCTAGGGGGGGGGGGGGGGGTTAGCCGAATCCTTGTGGATTTTTGGAAGGGTATATATAGTAGGGGTACGACTGGGGAACGGAATCTTTTTTCTTTGTCCGTAAGGACATGTGAGCGGTAGCCAAAATCAGAGTCTTTAATTCGGCTCTGTACTGAGGGGTCGGATCTTTAACTAACATCTTGTCTGTATCCTTATCTGACAACAATTCAGTCAATTGAGTGGTATAATAGTCCTTTGACATAATAACCACTCCCCCTCCCTTGTCAGCAGGTCTGATTATTATATCTTTAAGTGACTCAATACCTTCCTTAATATATCTCGGGTTCACTTGCTTTTTTGGTTTTAACTGATCTAAATCTCTTAAAATAAGACTTTTAAAAACCTCCAAATGGTGAGAACGATTATTGGGGAGGTTGAATAAGGACTTGTTTTTTACATATGGACATTGTTGCTGGTGTTTGACTATCAACCCTGGAGGACTTCGGGAGTAATTGGAGTGAGGATACTATCCAAGGCCTATTAACCTCTCGGTTCCGTTGAGTTTGAACCCCTTGCAGGGTGTGTGCAGCACAAGGTGTCCTAACAGATGGTGAAAGGTGCACTCATCAGATCTACTATACGTTTAAGAGACTCCAGATTAAGTCCTAGCCTTTGTGTCTTTGCTGGAATTTTCCTGCCTGCATTTGTTTTGCCTGCATTTTACAAAGACTTTTTGATTTATCAGTCAGCATTTAGGACTGAGAATAGCGCCGCTTTGATGGGTTAATGGTTAATATATAGTGATTATTTACCCATCCATATTTATATTTTTTTTGTATTAAGTGGCTGCTGAGAGATATCTCATTTAGAATCAGGTGACATCAGGTCAAATCACTGCGGTTTTATATTTTCCATCTTCTTATACCGAATATCCTTAAGCGCTGAGATAGGAGGATTGTAGTAGGGCATATTGTCTCCTTTTTTGTCTGTTTATACTTCTATATTTATATACTTCTTTCTGCCCAAAAACTCCAAGGGGGCAGCTCCTCATGTCCTAGTTGCATGCTTTCCAAGACTAAATTGGAGATACAACTCCCTAAAATGCACCCACGCTCATGTCTTTCAAAAATGTACTTTAAAAACATGCAATTAAGCAATACATTTGCAAGCGCGTATATTATGCTGTTCCTGCCCACAAGCAGAAAATAACACTTTTAAAGCGAACTGCTAATCATCCAGGGGTGTATCTACTTTACAGATGTACATGCCCCTCGGATAGGCAGAAAATATGCAGCATGTAATCATGACTTGTCTGCACTCAGTTCCCAAGCAAGTACTCACACATACTAACAGGCCGCCGCTCTGTCTCCAAGGCCTATCTGACCCCTCACCACATGGCAATGGCCGCCCTTCTTCTTCCTGCCTAAATAAAAAAAATAGGCTAGGCTTGAGCAAACCTGCACCGTCTAGTGGCTGGGGAAGAAACAGCAGCCTGCATGAGTAAGAGCACATAGCATGAATCACACTGCTCCCAGTGACTACCGGGAAAAAAAACAGTCAGATCTCTCTCTTTTTAAAAGAAAAACTGCAACTAAATGCAGACTCACCATTCCTCGGTACAGGACTCTAATCTTCACGCATCACGGCAAGCTTTGTCATGACAGACCTTCAGGGACCGGGTCCTCCTTGTATATGGAGTCCATTCCCCTGGACGTGTATAGCACCCTGCCAGAGCAAATCTTTGGTATAGTTTTCACGTGACCAAGGTGCCAGAACTCAGGGTCCAGCTCTCAAAAGAGAAGCATTACAGGTAGAAACCTCGCTCTTCTTCCACGAGGCTCGGGTACCATCCATTTTGGCTCTTTCAGGCAATTTGGATGGATCCGATTGCAAAGCCCCTTGATCCCATCAGGGATTTCATAGCAGAGCTCTTCTTAGCACTTCATTAACCGTGACCAAAACCTTAGACCCTGGTGAAAAAACTGAGGTACTCCCAGTAAGGGAGGGGTTATATAGGCAGGGGGACTTCCTGTCTTTTGAGTGTAGCAGTGTCCATTCACCCAAAGGTGCGCGTATAACCCATATAGTAATTACTATGGTGCTCTGTGTCCCCTAATGTACGATAAAGAAAAATATGTTTTTCTATCCAAAGTTAAAACAATAAGGGCAGAAAAGTTAATAGATGGAAAGTTGAAAAAAATCACTGATGGTCCACTTTAACACCAGCTATTTCTTCACACAGAATTTGAATCGGTCAATCGTTTTTCAACTGATCCGAATTCTAATTGCCCTGTTATCACCTTCAGGGGCACCGAGCCCTCTCAAAATTTCAGCTTCAGGACCAGGTACGTGACAGTACCAGTCAGCGAACAGATGTCTAAAGTTGAAAGAGGTACGTCTCCACTAGAGGCTTCGTGCCAACAAGTTGCAGCCATCACGCAAACCGTAAAGAACCTACAAGGAAGTTATTTCCAACTGGAAGGTCGCCAGCAGAACATACCCTCTACATCCGATCCTGCCAACCAAAATCCAGCACACGCAGCCCCTGCCTCAGCTTCTGCTGCCACTGAGCACACAGCTGGTAGGTTAATTGGCTTCTGTCCAAAATTGGCCCTAGTATAGGAATGTGACCAATGTGAGTGTGCGATGTATGTGTGGAGCACTGCGTAAATTGACGGTGCTATATGGGTACCTTAAATAAATAATAATATAATAGATGAGCATCTTAATCAGACACAATGTACAGGGATAGGGAGAATTGTAGACATGAACCCACAGTCACTCAGGTTGAACTGGATGGACTGGTGTCTTTATTCAACCTTACTAACTAAGTAACTATGTAGCTGTCACCCCCACAGTTGTGGTGCCTCCACCTGAACCAAGGGTCCCCATACCAAAACATCTCTGGGGACTGTAGTGAGTTCAGGGCTTTCAAAAACGCCTGCCATTTATACCTAAATCTGCAACCACTGACTTTCTTGCTTGAAACTGTTAAAGTAGGTTTCATCATTTCGCTGTTTACAGATGAACCACAATCCTGGGCCCATCGACTTATGGAGCAAAAGAACCCAGTCCTCAACTCAGTCTCAGCCTTCTTTGAAGCCATGTCACAGCTTTTTGACGACGCTCAACGAATGACTACGGCCAAGGTAGCCCTGCACACACTCCAGCAAGGGTGCCGGCCTGTAGAGGACTATACGGTTGAGTTTCACAAATGGTCAGTATACACCGGCTGGAATGAGGCCACCTTAAAATATCAGTTTCGGCTTGGCCTATCTGAAGCACTTAAAGATGAACTGGCCCAAGTTGATGCTCCTGCCACTCTGGAACACCTCATTCAACTGGCCATCCAGCTCGATTGCTGACTGCGGGAGCGACGATCTGAACAAACTCAATCCTTCAGACCTACCTGGATGCTACTCAGAGTCCCTCCAGCAATCCCTTCTACACCTGTTACCTCTTTTTCTTCAACATCTCCTAACGGGAGGTGTCTTACCATTGCATCGGTCCTATAATTGTCCTATGGAACTGCTTCCCTTTATCCAAGATAAATCGTATCTCTATATTGATGAAAACCTGGAGAAAGGATTTATCAGTCCATACTCCTCCCCGGCAGGTACAGGGATCTTCTTCATCCAGAAGAAAGACCAAACACTCAGGCCATGTGTGAATTACAGGGAACTAAATAAAATCACCATTAAAAATCGATACCTGCTTCTTCTTGTACCAGAACTCTTTCAAAGATTCTGGACTGCCCACGTTTTTACAAAACTAGACCTCAGGGGGCTTACAACCTAGTCCGGATTAGAGAGGGAGATGAGTGGAAGACGGCTTTCCGAACCCGTTTCGGACATCTTGAATATCTCGTCATACTGTTTGGATTATGTTATGCTCCGGCAACCTTCCAGCATTTGTTAAATTACATTTTTAGAGAATTCCTGGACTATTTCATAATTGTATACCTTGATGGTGTACTTTATTTTTTCTTCATCCCTTGAACTTCACCGTGTACATGTGAAAGTCTTAATGACCCTTAGGAAACATGGACTCTAAGCAAAAGAGAAATGGGAGTTTGAGAAACAAACCATCCAATTCCCGGGGCTAATAATATCCACCAACGAAATTTTCCATGGACCCGCAAAAGTTGTCCTCCATTCTCAAGTGGCCTGCTCCGATAGACAAAAAAGGAATCCAAAGATTTGTAGAACTCGCTAATTTCTACAAGAAATTCATTCAAGGGTTTTCAGCCATCATTGCCCCTATCACTCAACTGACATGGCAACATTCTCAATTTCAATGGTCCGAGGAGGCCCAGGAAGCTTTCGATAAACTTAAAGCCCTAATCGTTTCTGTTCCAGTATTACGGCATCCAAACTCTACTCTACCTTACATCTTGGAGGTAGATGCCTCCGAAGTTGCTACTGGGGCAATCTTATCACAGCGCCAGGGGCCTAAAGCCTTGCTTCACCTGGTGGCCTTTTTTTCAAGGAAACTGAGTAAAGCAGGTATTATGACGTTGGTGACCGGGAGCTGTTGGCCATCAAGACGGAGTTAGAAGTATGGTGGTAACTGTTGGAGAGCGGGACCAATGTTGTAATGATCTTTACTGACCACAAAATGTACAATATCTTAGGAATGCTAAATGTCTTAGACCCCAGCAAGCATGATGGGCCCTGTTCTTCTCTCGGTTTAACTTCCACATAACTTACCGACCGGGGTCAAAGAACAGCAAAGCTGACGCGCTTTTTACGAATGTTCCCTGAAACTCTCCAAGTAAAATCTTCCAGCATCATCCTGTCTAGGGATGAGATTCGTGTTCGAATCGAAAGCATGTTCGACTCGGGTGGTGCATCACGGACCATAATTCACTGCAGCATCGCAGTGCATTGCTGGCTGATGATTGGCCAAGCATGCACTATGACCTGCATTCTTGACCAATCACAGCGCCGTCTGTACAGAGAGCTGTAATTGGCCAAAGCCACGGTGGCTTTGGCCAATTATGGCTCAGGGGGTTTAGCACATGACCCACACTATATAAGGCCACCTGCACGGCGGCCCTGTGTAGTGTGTTCCGGTGTTGATTGAGAGATAGATAGACAGAGAGACAGTGTCATTTGATTTAAGTTAGATTAGCAGGAGAGTCAGTTAGCTGCACTTACAGTGTATTGTGTATATATACACATCCTAGGTGTTGTGTGTATATATATATATATATATATATATATATATATATATATATATACACACACACACACACTGTGTTCAGTTTAGCTAGATCCATTCCTATTATTCTCTTCCTACTACTGACAGGCAGGCAGGTGTTTTTACAGTATTTACAGCTACCTGAAGAAAATTGATGGTGTTCTTCTGATCCTATTAGTCCTTTTAGCTACAGGATTTACAGTTAGTGTAGTGCGTCCTCTGCACAGTGTGCACATAAAGCTACCTGAGGAAAATTAGTGTTCTTCTGATCATATTAGTACAGTATCGCTGGCAGCGACAGTATTTACAAGTTAGTGTAGTGCATCCTCTACACGGTGTGCACCGAAAGCTACCTGAAGAAAATGAGTGCCGTTCTTCTGATCCTATTAGTACAGTACCACAGGCAGCTGTAGTATTTACAAGTAAGTGTAGTGCATCCTCTGCACAGTGTGCACCTAAAGCTACCTGAAGAAAATTAGTGGTGTTCTTCTGATCCTATTAGTACACTACCACAGGCAGCTGCAGTATTTACAAGTTCGTTCAGTGCGTCCTCTGCACAGTATGCACCTAAAACTACCTAAACAAAATTAGTGGTATTCTTCTGATCCTATTAGTACAGTACCACAGGCAGCTGTAGTATTTACAAGTTAGTGTAGTGGGTCCATTGCACAGTGTGCACCTAAAGCTACCTGAAGAAAATTAGTGGTCTTCTGATCCTATTAATACCACAGGCAGGCAGCTACAGTATTTAGAGTTAGTGTAGTGCGTCCTCTGCACAGTGTTCACCTAAAGCTACCTGAAGACAATTGCTATTGTTCTGATCCTATTAATACCACAGGCAGGCAGCTACAGTATTTACACTTAGTGCACTGTGTCCTCTGCACAGTGTGCACCTAAAGCTACCTGAAGAAAATTAGTGGTGTTCTTCTGATCCGATTAATACCACAGGCAGGCAGATACAGTATTTACAGTTAGTGTAGTTCGTCCTCTGCACAGTGTGCACCTAAAGCTACCTGGAGACAATTGCTTTTGTTCTGCTACTATTAATACCACAGACAGGCAGCTACAGTATTTACAGTTAGTGTAGTGCGTCCTCTGCACAGTATGCACCTAAAGCTAACTGAAGACAATTAGTAGTGTTCTTCTGATCCTATTAGTACACTACAGCAGGCAGCTGCAGTATTTGCAAGTTAGTTTAGTGCGACCTCTGCACAGTGTGCACCTAAAGCTACCTAAACAAAATTAGTGGTGTTCTTCTGATCCTATTAGTACAGTACCACAGGCAGCTGTAGTATTTACAAGTTAGTGTAGTGCGTCCTCTGCACAGTGTGCACCTAAAGCTACCTGAAGAAAATTAGTGGTGTTCTTCTGATCCTATTAGTACAGTACCGCAGGCAGCTGCAGTATTTACAAGTTAGTGTAGTGTGTCCTCTGCACAGTGTGCACCTAAAGCTACCTGAAGAAAATTAGTAGTGTTCTTCTGATCCTAATAGTACACTACCGCAGGCAGCTGCAGTATTTAGAAGTTAGTTTAGTGCGTCCTCTGCACAGTGTGCACCTAAAGCTGCCTAAACAAAATTAGTGGTGTTCTTCTGATCCTATTAGTACAGTACCTCAGGCAGCTGTAGTATTTACAAGTTAGTGTAGTGCGTCCTCGTCACAGTGTGCACCTAAAGCTACCTAAACAAAATTAGTGGTGTTCTGATCCTATTAATACAACAGGCAGGCAGCTACAGTATTTACAGTTAGTGTAGTGCGTCCTCTGCACAGTGTGCACCTAAAGCTACCTGGAGACAATTGCTGTTGTTCTGCTCCTATTAATACCACGGGCAGGCAGCCACTGTATTTACAGTTAGTGCACTGTGTCCTCTGCACAGTGTGCACTTAAAGCTACCTGAAGAAAATTAGTGGTGTTCTTCTGATCCTATTAATACCACAGGCAGGCAGTAACAGTATTTACAGTTAGTGTAGTTCATCCTCTACACAGTGTGCACCTAAAGCTACCTGGAGACAATTGCTGTTGTTCTGCTCCTATTAATACTGCAGGCAGGCAGCCACAGTATTTACAGTTAGTGTAGTGCATCCTCTGCACAGTGTTCACCTAAAGCGACCTGAAGACAATTGCTGTTGTTCTGCTCCTATTAATACCGCAGGCAGGCAGCTACAGTATTTACAGTTAGTGCACTGTGTCCTCTGCACAGTGTGCACCTAAAGTTACCTGAAGAAAATTAGTGGTGTTCTTCTGATTCTATTAATACCACAGGCAGGCAGCTACAGTATTTACAGTTGGTGTAGTTCGTCCTCTGCACAGTGTGCACCTAAAGCTACCTGGAGACAATTGCTGTTGTTCTGCTCCTATTAATACCACAGGCAGGCAGCTACAGTATTTACAGTTAGTGTAGTGTGTCCTCTGCACAGAGTGCACCTAAAGCTACCTGAAGACAATTGCTGTTCTGCTCCTATTAATACCACAAGCAGGCAGTTACAGTATTTACAGTTAGTGTACTGCGTCCTCAACACAGTGTGCACCTAAAGCTACCTGAAGAAAATTAGTGGTGTTCTTCTGATCCTATTAGTACACTACCGCAGGCAGCTGCAGTATTTACAAGTTAGTTTAGTGCATCATCTGCACAGTGTGCACCTAAAGCTACCTGAACAAAATTAGTGGTGTTCTTCTGATCCTATTAGTACAGTACCACAGGCAGCTGTAGTATTTGCAAGTAAGTGTAGTGCATCCTCTGCACAGTGTGCACCTAAAGCTACCTGAAGAAAATTAGTGGTGTTCTTCTGATCCTATTATTACAGTACCGCAGGCAGCTGCAGTATTTACAAGTTAGTGTAGTGTGTCCTCTGCACAGTGTGCACCTAAAGCTACCTGAAGAAAATTAGTAGTGTTCTTCTGATCCTATTAGTACACTACAGCAGGCAGCTGCAGTATTTACAAGTTAGTTTAGTGCGTCCTCTGCACAGTGTGCACCTAAAGCTACCTAAACAAAATTAGTGGTGTTCTTCTGATCCTATTAGTACAGTACCACAGGCAGCTGTAGTATTTACAAGTTAGTATAGTGCGTCCTCTGCACAGTGTGCACCTAAAGCTACCTGAAGAAAATTAGTGGTGTTCTTCTGATCCTATTAGTACAGTACCGCAGGCAGCTGCAGTATTTACAAGTTAGTGTAGTGTGTCCTCTGCACAGTGTGCACCTAAAGCTACCTGAAGAAAATTAGTAGTGTTCTTCTGATCCTATTAGTACACTACCGCAGGCAGCTGCAGTATTTAGAAGTTAGTTTAGTGCATCCTCTGCACATTGTGCACCTAAAGCTGCCTAAACAAAATTAGTGGTGTTCTTCTGATCCTATTAGTACAGTACTACAGGCAGCTGTAGTATTTACAAGTTAGTGTACTGCGTCCTCTGCACAGTGTGCACCTAAAGCTACCTAAACAAAATTGGTGGTGTTCTGATCCTATTAATACAACAGGCAGGCAGCTACAGTATTTACAGTTAGTGTAGTGCGTCCTCTGCACAGTGTGCACCTAAAGCTACCTGGAGACAATTGCTGTTGTTCTGCTCCTATTAATACCACGGGCAGGCAGCCACTGTATTTACAGTTAGTGCACTGTGTCCTCTGCACAGTGTGCACTTAAAGCTACCTGAAGAAAATTAGTGGTGTTCTTCTGATCCTATTAATACCACAGGCAGGCAGCAACAGTATTTACAGTTAGTGTAGTTCGTCCTCTGCACAGTGTGCACCTAAAGCTACCTGGAGACAATTGCTGTTATTCTGCTCCTATTAATACCGCAGGCAGGCAGCTACAGTATTTACAGTTAGTGTAGTGCATCCTCTGCACAGTGTTCACCTAAAGCTACCTGAAGACAATTGCTGTTGTTCTGCTCCTATTAATACCACAGGCAGGCAGCTACAGTATTTACAGTTAGTGCACTGTGTCCTCTGCACAGTGTGCACCTAAAGCTACCTGAAGAAAATTAGTGGTGTTCTTCTGATCCTATTAATACCACAGGCAGGCAGCTACAGTATTTACAGTTACTGTAGTTCGTCCTCTGCACAGTGTGCACCTAAAGCTACCTGGAGACAATTGCTGTTGTTCTGCTCCTATTAATACCACAGACAGGCAGCTACAGTATTTACAGTTAGTGTAGTGCGTCCTCTGCACAGAGTGCACCTAAAGCTACCTGAAGACAATTGCTGTTGTTCTGCTCCTATTAATACCACAAGCAGGCAGTTACAGTATTTACAGTTAGTGTACTGCATCCTCTGCACAGTGTGCACCTAAAGCTACCTGAAGAAAATTAGTGGTGTTCTTCTGATCCTATTAGTACACTACCGCAGGCAGCTGCAGTATTTACAAGTTAGTTTAGTGCATCATCTGCACAGTGTGCACCTAAAGCTACCTGAACAAAATTAGTGGTGTTCTTCTGATCCTATTAGTACAGTACCACAGGCAGCTGTAGTATTTGCAAGTAAGTGTAGTGCATCCGCTGCATAGTGTGCACCTAAAGCTACCTGAAGAAAATTAGTGGTGTTCTTCTGATCCTATTATTACAGTCCCGCAGGCAGCTGCAGTATTTACAAGTTAGTGTAGTGTGTCCTCTGCACAGTGTGCACCTAAAGCTACTTGAAGAAAATTAGTAGTGTTCTTCTGATCCTATTAGTACAGTACCGCAGGCAGCTGCAGTATTTTCAAGTTCGTTTAGTGCGTCCTCTGCACAGTGTGTACCTAAAGCTACCTGAACAAAATTAGTGGTGTTCTTCTGATCCTATTAGTACAGTACCACATGCAGCTGTAGTATTTACAAGTTAGTGTAGTGCGTCCTCTGCACAGTGTGCACCTAAAGCTACCTGAAGAAAATTAGTAATGTTCTGATCCTATTAATACCACAAGAGGGCAGCTACAGTATTTAGAGTTAGTGTAGTGCGTTCTCTGCACAGTGTGCACCTAAAGCTACCTGAAGAAAATTAGTGGTGTTCTTCTGATCCTATTAGTACACTACCAGAGGCATCTGCAGTATTTACAAGTTAGTTTAGTGCGTCCTCTGCACAATGTGCACCTAAAGCTACCTAAACAAAATTAGTGGTGTTCTTCTGATCCTATTAGTACAGTACCGCAGGCAGCTGCAGTATTTACAAGTTAGTGTAGTGTGTCCTCTGCACAGTGTGCACCTAAAGCTACCTGAAGAAAATTAGTAGTGTTCTTCTGATCCTATTAGTACACTACCGCAGGCAGCTGCAGTATTTACAAGTTAGTTTAGTGCGTCCTCTGCACAGTGTGCACCTAAAGCTACCTAAACAAAATTAGCGGTGTTCTTCTGATCCTATTAGTACAGTACCACAGGCAGCTGTAGTATTTACAGGTAAGTGTAGTGCGTCCTCTGCACAGTGTGCACAAAAGCTACCTGAAGAAAATTAGTGGTGTTCTTCTGATCCTATTAGTACAGTACTGCAGGCAGCTGCAGTATTTACAAGTTAGTGTAGTGTGTCCTCTGCAGAGTGTGCACCTAAAGCTACGTGAAGAAAATTAGTAGTGTTCTTCTGATCCTATTAATACACTACCGCAGGCAGCTGCAGTATTTACAAGTTAGTTTAGTGCATCCTCTGCACAGTGTGCACCTAAAGCTACCGAAACAAAATTAGTGGTGTTCTTCTGATCCTATTAATGCCACAGGCAGGCAGCTACAGTATTTACAGTTAGTGCACGGTGTCCTCTGCACAGTGTGCACCTAAAGCTACCTGAAGAACATTAGTGGTGTTCTTCTGATCCGATTAATGCCACAGGCAGGCAGCTACGGTATTTACAGTTAGTGTAGTTCGTCCTCTGCACAGTGTGCACCTAAAGCTACCTGGAGACAATTGCTGTTGTTCTGCTCCTATTAATACCACAGGCAGGCAGTTACAGTAATTACAGTTAGTGTACTGCATCCTCTGCACAGTGTGCACCTAAAGTTACCTGAAGAAAATTAGTGGTGTTCATCTGATCCTATTAGTACACTACCACAGGCATCTGCAGTATTTACAAGTTACTTTAGTGCGCCCTCTGCACAATGTGCACCTAAAGCTACCTAAACAAACTTAGTGGTGTTCTTTTGATCCTATTAGTACAGTACTGCAGGCAGCTGCAGTATTTACAAGTTAGTGTAGTGTGTCCTCTGCACAGTGTGCACCTAAAGCTACCTGAAGACAATTAGTAGTGTTCTTCTGATCCTCTTAGTACACTACAGCAGGCAGCTGCAGTATTTGCAAGTTAGTTTAGTGCGTCCTCTGCACAGTGTGCACCTAAAGCTACCTGAAGAAAATTAGTGGTGTTCTTCTGATCCTATTAGTACAGTACTGCAGGCAGCTGCAGTATTTACAAGTTAGTGTAGTGTGTCCTCTGCACAGTGTGCACCTAAAGCTACCTGAAGACAATTAGTAGTGTTCTTCTGATCCTCTTAGTACACTACAGCAGGCAGCTGCAGTATTTGCAAGTTAGTTTAGTGCGTCCTCTGCACAGTGTGCACCTAAAGCTATCTGAAGAAAATTAGTGGTGTTCTTCTGAACCTATTAGTACAGTACCGCAGGCAGCTGCAGTATTTACAAGTTAGTGTAGTGTGTCCTCTGCACAGTGTGCACCTAAAGCTACCTGAAGAAAATTAGTAGTGTTCTTCTGATCCTATTAGTACACTACCGCAGGCAGCTGCAGTAATTAGAAGTTAGTTTAGTGCGTCCTCTGCACAGTGTGCACCTAAAGCTGCCTAAACAAAATTAGTGGTGTTCTTCTGATCTTATTAGTACAGTACCAAAGGCAGCTGTAGTATTTACAAGTTAGTGTAGTGCGTCCTCTGCACAGTGTGCACCTAAAACTACATAAACAAAATTAGTGGTGTTCTGATCCTATTAATACAACAGGCAGGCAGCTACAGTATTTACAGTTAGTGTAGTGCGTCCTCTGCACAGTGTGCACCTAAAGCTACCTGGAGACAATTGCTGTTGTTCTGCTCCTATTAATACCACGGGCAGGCAGCCACTGTATTTACAGTTAGTGCACTGTGTCCTCTGCACAGTGTGCACTTAAAGCTACCTGAAGAAAATTAGTGGTGTTCTTCTGATCCTATTAATACCACAGGCAGGCAGCAACAGTATTTACAGTTAGTGTAGTTCGTCCTCTGCACAGTGTGCACCTAAAGCTACCTGGAGACAATTGCTGTTGTTCTGCTCCTATTAATACCGCAGGCAGGCAGCTACAGTATTTACAGTTAGTGTAGTGCATCCTCTGCACAGTGTTCACCTAAAGCTACCTGAAGACATTTGCTGTTGTTCTGCTCCTATTAATACCGCAGGCAAGCAGCTACAGTATTTACAGTTAGTGCACTGTGTACTCTGCACAGTGTGCACCTAAAGTTACCTGAAGAAAATTAGTGGTGTTCTTCTGATTCTATTAATACCACAGGCAGGCAGCTACAGTATTTACAGTTAGTGTAGTTCGTCCTCTGCACAGTGTGCACCTAAAGCTACCTGGAGACAATTGCTGTTGTTCTGCTCCTATTAATTCCACAGACAGGCAGCTACAGTATTTAGAGTTAGTGTAGTGCGTCCTCTGCACAGAGTGCACCTAAAGCTACCTGAAGACAATTGCTGTTGTTCTGCTCCTATTAATACCACAAGCAGGCAGTTACAGTATTTACAGTTAGTGTACTGCGTCCTCTGCACAGTGTGCACCTAAAGCTACCCGAAGAAAATTAGTGGTGTTGTTCTGATCCTATTAGTACACTACCGCAGGCAGCTGCAGTATTTACAAGTTAGTATAGTGCGTCCTCTGCACAGTGTGCACCTAAAGCTACCTGAAAAAAATTAGTGGTGTTCTTCTGATCCTGTTAGTACAGTACCGCAGGCAGCTGTAGTATTTACAAGTTAGTGTAGTGCGTCCTCTGCACAGTGTGCACCTAAAGCTACCTAAACAAAATTGGTGGTGTTCTGATCCTATTAATACAACAGGCAGGCAGCTACAGTATTTACAGTTAGTGTAGTGCGTCCTCTGCACAGTGTGCACCTAAAGCTACCTGGAGACAATTGCTGTTGTTCTGCTCCTATTAATACCACGGGCAGGCAGCCACTGTATTTACAGTTAGTGCACTGTGTCCTCTGCACAGTGTGCACTTAAAGCTACCTGAAGAAAATTAGTGGTGTTCTTCTGATCCTATTAATACCACAGGCAGGCAGCAACAGTATTTACAGTTAGTGTAGTGCATCCTCTGCACAGTGTTCACCTAAAGCTACCTGAAGACAATTGCTGTTGTTCTGCTCCTATTAATACCGCAGGCAGGCAGCTACAGTATTTACAGTTAGTGCACTGTGTACTCTGCACAGTGTGCACCTAAAGTTACCTGAAGAAAATTAGTGGTGTTCTTCTGATCCTATTAGTACACTACCGCAGGCAGCTGCATTATTTACAAGTTAGTTTAGTGCATCATCTGCACAGTGTGCACCTAAAGCTACCTGAACAAAATTAGTGGTGTTCTTCTGATCCTATTAGTACAGTACCGCAGGCAGCTGTAGTATTTGCAAGTAAGTGTAGTGCTTCCTCTGCACAGTGTGCACCTAAAGCTACCTGAAGAAAATTAGTGGTGTTCTTCTGATCCTATTATTACAGTACCGCAGGCAGCTGCAGTATTTACAGTTAGTGTAGTGTGTCCTCTGCACAGTGTGCACCTAAAGCTACCTGGAGACAATTGCTGTTGTTCTGCTCCTATTAATACCACAGGCAGGCAGCTACAGGATTTAAAGTTAGTGCACTGTCCTCTGCACAGTGTGCACCTAAAGCTACCTGAAGAAAATGAGTGGTGTTCTTCTGATCCTATTAATACCACAGGCAGGCAGCTACAGTATTTACAGTTAGTGTATTTCATCCTCTGCACAGTGTGCACCTAAAGCTACCTGGAGTCAATTGCTGTTGTTCTGCTCCTATTAATACCACAGGCAGGCAGCTACAGTATTTACAGTTAGTGTAGTGCGTCCTCTGCACAGTGTTCACCTAAAGCTACCTGAAGACAATTGCTGTTGTTCTGCTCCTATTAATACCACAGGCAGGCAGCTACAGTATTTACAGTTAGTGCACTGTGTCCTCTGCACAGTGTGCACCTAAAACTACCTGAAGAAAATGAGTGGTGTTCTTCTGATCCTATTAATACCACAGGCAGGCAGCTACAGTATTTACAGTTAGTGTAATTCGTCCTCTGCACAGTGTGCACCTAAAGCTACCTGGAGACAATTGCTGTTGTTCTGCTCCTATTAATACCACAGGCAGGCAGCTACTGTATTTACAGTTAGTGTAGTGCATCCTCTGCACAGAGTGCACCTAAAGCTACCTGAAGACAATTGCTGTTGTTCTGCTCCTATTAATACCACAAGCAGGCAGTTACAGTATTTACAGTTAGTGTACTGCGTCCTCTGCACAGTGTGCACCTAAAGCTACCTGAAGAAAATTAGTGGTGTTCTTCTGATCCTATTAGTACACTACCGCAGGCAGCTGCAGTATTTACAAGTTAGTATAGTGCGTCCTCTGCACAGTGTGCACCTAAAGCTACCTGAAGAAAATTAGTGGTGTTCTTCTGATCCTATTAGTACAGTACCGCAGGCAGCTGTAGTATTTACAAGTTAGTGTAGTGCGTCCTCTGCACAGTGTGCACCTAAAGCTACCTAAACAAAATTGGTGGTGTTCTGATCCTATTAATACAACAGGCAGGCAGCTACAGTATTTGCAGTTAGTGTAGTGCGTCCTCTGCACAGTGTGCACCTAAAGCTACCTGGAGACAATTGCTGTTGTTCTGCTCCTATTAATACCACGGGCAGGCAGCCACTGTATTTACAGTTAGTGCACTGTGTCCTCTGCACAGTGTGCACCTAAAACTACCTGAAGAAAATTAGTGGTGTTCTTCTGATCCTATTAATACCATAGGCAGGCAGCTACAGTATTTACAGTTAGTGTAGTTCATCCTCTGCACAGTGTGCACCTAAAGCTACCTGGAGACAATTGCTTTTTATCTTCTCCTATTAATACCACAGGCAGGCAGTTACAGCATTTACAGTTAGTGTACTGAGTCCTCATCACAGTGTGCACCTAAAGCTACCCGAAGAAAATTAGTGGTGTTCTTCTGATCCTATTAGTACACTACCGCAGGCAGCTGCAGTATTTACAAGTTAGTTTAGTGCATCATCTGCACAGTGTGCACCTAAAGCTACCTGAACAAAATTAGTAGTGTTCTTCTGATCCTATTAGTACAGTACCACAGGCAGCTGTAGTATTTGCAAGTAAGTGTAGTGCATCCTCTGCACAGTGTGCACCTAAAGCTACCTGAAGAAAATTAGTGGTGTTCTTCTGATCCTATTATTACAGTACCGCAGGCAGCTGCAGTATTTACAAGTTAGTGTAGTGTGTCCTCTGCACAGTGTGCACCTAAAGCTACCTGAAGAAAATTAGTAGTGTTCTTCTGATCCTATTAGTACACTACAGCAGGCAGCTGCAGTATTTACAAGTTAGTTTAGTGCGTCCTCTGCACAGTGTGCACCTAAAGCTACCTAAACAAAATTAGTGGTGTTCTTCTGATCCTATTAGTACAGTACCACAGGCAGCTGTAGTATTTAAAAGTTAGTATAGTGCGTCCTCTGCACAGTGTGCACCTAAAGCTACCTGAAGAAAATTAGTGGTGTTCTTCTGATCCTATTAGTACAGTACCGCAGGCAGCTGCAGTATTTACAAGTTAGTGTAGTGTGTCCTCTGCACCGTGTGCACCTAAAGCTACCTGAAGAAAATTAGTAGTGTTCTTCTGATCCTATTAGTACACTACCGCAGGCAGCTGCAGTATTTAGAAGTTAGTTTAGTGCATCCTCTGCACATTGTGCACCTAAAGCTGCCTAAACAAAATTAGTGGTGTTCTTCTGATCCTATTAGTACAGTACCACAGGCAGCTGTAGTATTTACAAGTTAGTGTACTGCGTCCTCTGCACAGTGTGCACCTAAAGCTACCTAAACAAAATTGGTGGTGTTCTGATCCTATTAATACAACAGGCAGGCAGCTACAGTATTTACAGTTAGTGTAGTGCGTCCTCTGCACAGTGTGCACCTAAAGCTACCTGGAGACAATTGCTGTTGTTCTGCTCCTATTAATACCACGGGCAGGAAGCCACTGTATTTACAGTTAGTGCACTGTGTCCTCTGCACAGTGTGCACTTAAAGTTACCTGAAGACAATTGCTGTTGTTCTGCTCCTATTAATACCGCAGGCAGGCAGCTACAGTATTTACATTTAGTGTACTGCGTCCTCTGCACAGTGTGCACCTAAAGCTACCTGAAGAAAATTAGTGGTGTTCTTCTGATCCTATTAGTACACTACCGCAGGCAGCTGCATTATTTACAAGTTAGTTTAGTGCATCATCTGCACAGTGTGCACCTAAAGCTACCTGAACAAAATTAGTGGTGTTCTTCTGATCCTATTAGTACAGTACCGCAGGCAGCTGTAGTATTTGCAAGTAAGTGTAGTGCATCCTCTGCACAGTGTGCACCTAAAGCTACCTGAAGAAAATGAGTGGTGTTCTTCTGATCCTATTATTACAGTACCGCAGGCAGCTGCAGTATTTACAGTTAGTGTAGTGTGTCCTCTGCACAGTGTGCACCTAAAGCTACCTGGAGACAATTGCTGTTGTTCTGCTCCTATTAATACCACAGGCAGGCAGCTACAGTATTTACAGTTAGTGTAGTGCGTCCTCTGCACAGTGTTCACCTAAAGCTACCTGAAGACAATTGCTGTTGTTCTGCTCCTATTAATACCGCAGGCAGGCAGCTACAGTATTTACAGTTAGTGCACTGTGTCCTCTGCACAGTGTGCACCTAAAACTACCTGAAGAAAATGAGTGGTGTTCTTCTGATCCTATTAATACCACAGGCAGGCAGCTACAGTATTTACAGTTAGTGTAATTCGTCCTCTGCACAGTGTGCACCTAAAGCTACCTGGAGACAATTGCTGTTGTTCTGCTCCTATTAATACCACAGGCAGGCAGCTACTGTATTTACAGTTAGTGTAGTGCGTCCTCTGCACAGTGTTCACCTAAAGCTACCTGAAGACAATTGCTGTTGTTCTGCTCCTATTAATACCACAGGCAGGCAGCTACAGTATTTACAGTTAGTGCAATGTGTCCTCTGCACAGTGTGCACCTAAAACTACCTGAAGAAAATGAGTGGTGTTCTTCTGATCCTATTAATACCACAGGCAGGCAGCTACAGTATTTACAGTTAGTGTAGTTCATCCTCTGCACAGTGTGCACCTAAAGCTACCTGGAGACAATTGCTGTTTTTCTGCTCCTATTAATACCACAGGCAGGCAGCTACAGGATTTACAGTTAGTGCACTGTCCTCTGCACAGTGTGCACCTAAAGCTACCTGAAGAAAATGAGTGGTGTTCTTCTGATCCTGTTAATACCACAGGCAGGCAGCTACAGTATTTACAGTTAGTGTATTTCATCCTCTGCACAGTGTGCACCTAAAGCTACCTGGAGTCAATTGCTGTTGTTCTGCTCCTATTAATACCACAGGCAGGCA
Organism: Aquarana catesbeiana; assembly: GCF_042186555.1. Classification (NCBI taxonomy): domain Eukaryota; kingdom Metazoa; phylum Chordata; class Amphibia; order Anura; family Ranidae; genus Aquarana; species Aquarana catesbeiana. Next base: position 63,254,396 of record NC_133333.1, on the reverse strand, counting down.
GCTACAGTATTTACAGTTAGAGTAGTGCGTCCTCTGCACAGTGTTCACCTAAAGCTACCTGAAGACAATTGCTGTTGTTCTGCTCCTATTAATACCGCAGGCAGGCAGCTACAGTATTTACAGTTAGTGCACTGTGTCCTCTGCACAGTGTGCACCTAAATCTACCTGAAGAAAATGAGTGGTGTTCTTCTGATCCTATTAATACCACAGGCAGGCAGCTACAGTATTTACAGTTAGTGTAATTCGTCCTCTGCACAGTGTGCACCTAAAGCTACCTGGAGACAATTGCTGTTGTTCTGCTCCTATTAATACCACAGGCAGGCAGCTACTGTATTTACAGTTAGTGTAGTGCGTCCTCTGCACAGTGTTCACCTAAAGCTACCTGAAGACAATTTCTGTTGTTCTGCTCCTATTAATACCACAGGCAGGCAGCTACAGTATTTACAATTAGTGCACTGTGTCCTCTGCACAGTGTGCACCTAAAACTACCTGAAGAAAATTAGTGGTGTTCTTCTGATCCTATTAATACAACAGGCAAGCAGCTACAGTATTTACAGTTAGTGTAGTTCATCCTCTGCACAGTGTGCACCTAAAGCTACCTGGAGACAATTGCTGTTTTTCTGCTCCTATTAATACCACAGGCAGGCAGCTACAGTATTTACAGTTAGTGTAGTGCGTCCTCTGCACAGAGTGCACCTAAAGCTACCTGAAGACAATTGCTGTTGTTCTGCTCCTATTAATAATACAAGCAGGCAGTTACAGTATTTACAGTTAGTGTACTGCGTCCTCTGCACAGTGTGCACCTAAAGCTACCCGAAGAAAATTAGTGGTGTTCTTCTGATCCTATTAGTACACTACCGCAGGCAGCTGCAGTATTTACAAGTTAGTTTAGTGCATCATCTGCACAGTGTGCACCTAAAGCTACCTGAAGAAAATTAGTGGTGTTCTTCTGATCCTATTATTACAGTACCGCAGGCAGCTGCAGTATTTACAGTTAGTGTAGTGTGTCCTCTGCACAGTGTGCACCTAAAGATACCTGGAGACAATTGCTGTTGTTTTGCTCCTATTAATACCACAGGCAGGCAGCTACAGGATTTACAGTTAGTGCACTGTCCTCTGCACAGTGTGCACCTAAAGCTACCTGAAGTAAATGAGTGGTGTTCTTCTGATCCTATTAATACCACAGGCAGGCAGCTACAGTATTTACAGGTAGTGTATTTCATCCTCTGCACAGTGTGCACCTAAAGCTACCTGGAGACAATTGCTGTTGTTCTGCTCCTATTAATACCACAGGCAGGCAGCTACAGTATTTACAGTTAGTGTAGTGCGTCCTCTGCACAGTGTTCACCTAAAGCTACCTGAAGACAATTGCTGTTGTTCTGCTCCTATTAATACCACAGGCAGGCAGCTACAGTATTTACAGTAAGTGCACTGTGTCCTCTCCTATTAATACCACAGGCAGGCAGCTACAGTATTTACAGGTAGTGTATTTCATCCTCTGCACAGTGTGCACCTAAAGCTACCTGGAGACAATTGCTGTTGTTCTGCTCCTATTAATACCACAGGCAGGCAGCTACAGTATTTACAGTTAGTGTAGTGCGTCCTCTGCACAGTGTTCACCTAAAGCTACCTGAAGACAATTGCTGTTGTTCTGCTCCTATTAATAATACAAGCAGGCAGTTACAGTATTTACAGTTAGTGTACTGCGTCCTCTGCACAGTGTGCACCTAAAGCTACCCGAAGAAAATTAGTGGTGTTCTTCTGATCCTATTAGTACACTACCGCAGGCAGCTGCAGTATTTACAAGTTAGTTTAGTGCATCATCTGCACAGTGTGCACCTAAAGCTACCTGAAGAAAATTAGTGGTGTTCTTCTGATCCTATTATTACAGTACCGCAGGCAGCTGCAGTATTTACAGTTAGTGTAGTGTGTCCTCTGCACAGTGTGCACCTAAAGATACCTGGAGACAATTGCTGTTGTTTTGCTCCTATTAATACCACAGGCAGGCAGCTACAGGATTTACAGTTAGTGCACTGTCCTCTGCACAGTGTGCACCTAAAGCTACCTGAAGTAAATGAGTGGTGTTCTTCTGATCCTATTAATACCACAGGCAGGCAGCTACAGTATTTACAGGTAGTGTATTTCATCCTCTGCACAGTGTGCACCTAAAGCTACCTGGAGACAATTGCTGTTGTTCTGCTCCTATTAATACCACAGGCAGGCAGCTACAGTATTTACAGTTAGTGTAGTGCGTCCTCTGCACAGTGTTCACCTAAAGCTACCTGAAGACAATTGCTGTTGTTCTGCTCCTATTAATACCACAGGCAGGCAGCTACAGTATTTACAGTAAGTGCACTGTGTCCTCTCCTATTAATACCACAGGCAGGCAGCTACAGTATTTACAGGTAGTGTATTTCATCCTCTGCACAGTGTGCACCTAAAGCTACCTGGAGACAATTGCTGTTGTTCTGCTCCTATTAATACCACAGGCAGGCAGCTACAGTATTTACAGTTAGTGTAGTGCGTCCTCTGCACAGTGTTCACCTAAAGCTACCTGAAGACAATTGCTGTTGTTCTGCTTCTATTAATACCACAGGCAGGCAGCTACATTATTTACAGTTAGTGCACTGTGTCCTCTGCACAGTGTGCACCTAAAACTACCTGAAGAAAATTAGTGGTGTTCTTCTGATCCTATTAATACCACAGGCAGGCAGCTACAGTATTTACAGTTAGTGTAGTGTGTCCTCTGCACAGTGTGCACCTAAAGCTACCTGGAGACAATTGCTGTTGTTCTGCTCCTATTAATACCACAGGCAGGCAGCTACAGGATTTACAGTTAGTGCACTGTGTCCTCTGCACAGTGTGCACCTAAAGCTACCTGAAGAAAATTAGTGGTGTTCTTCTGATCCTATTAGTACACTACCGCAGGCAGCTGCATTATTTACAAGTTAGTTTAGTACATCATCTGCACAGTGTGCACCTAAAGCTACCTGAACAAAATTAGTGGTGTTCTTCTGATCCTATTAGTACAGTACTGCAGGCAGCTGTAGTATTTGCAAGTAAGTGTAGTGCATCCTCTGCACAGTGTGCACCTAAAGCTACCTGAAGAAAATTAGTGGTGTTCTTCTGATCCTATTATTACAGTACCGCAGGCAGCTGCAGTATTTACAGTTAGTGTAGTGTGTCCTCTGCACAGTGTGCACCTAAAGATACCTGGAGACAATTGCTGTTGTTCTGCTCCTATTAATACCACAGGCAGGCAGCTACAGGATTTACAGTTAGTGCACTGTCCTCTGCACAGTGTGCACCTAAAGCTACCTGAAGTAAATGAGTGGTGTTCTTCTGATCCTATTAATACCACAGGCAGGCAGCTACAGTATTTACAGGTAGTGTATTTCATCCTCTGCACAGTGTGCACCTAAAGCTACCTGGAGACAATTGCTGTTGTTCTGCTCCTATTAATACCACAGGCAGGCAGCTACAGTATTTACAGTTAGTGTAGTGCGTCCTCTGCACAGTGTTCACCTAAAGCTACCTGAAGACAATTGCTGTTGTTCTGCTCGTATTAATACCACAGGCAGGCAGCTACAGTATTTACAGTAAGTGCACTGTGTCCTCTGCACAGTGTGCACCTAAAACTACCTGAAGAAAATGAGTGGTGTTCTTCTGATCCTATTAATACCACAGGCAGGCAGCTACAGTATTTACAGTTAGTGTATTTCGTCCTCTGCACAGTGTGCACCTAAAAGCTACCTGGAGACAATTGCTGTTGTTCTGCTCCTATTAATACCACAGGCAGGAAGCTACAGTATTTACAGTTAGTGTAGTGTGTCCTCTGCACAGTGTGCACCTAAAGCTACCTGGAGACAATTGCTGTTGTTCTGCTCCTATTAATACCACAGGCAGGTAGCTACAGTATTTACAGTTAGTGTAGTGCGTCCTCTGCACAGTGTTCACCTAAAGCTACCTGAAGACAATTGCTGTTGTTCTGCTTCTATTAATACCACAGGCAGGCAGCTACAGTATTTACAGTTAGTGCACTGTGTCCTCTGCACAGTGTGCACCTAAAACTACCTGAAGAAAATTAGTGGTGTTCTTCTGATCCTATTAATACCACAGGCAGGCAGCTACAGTATTTACAGTTAGTGTAGTGTGTCCTCTGCACAGTGTGCACCTAAAGCTACCTGGAGACAATTGCTGTTGTTCTGCTCCTATTAATACCACAGGCAGGTAGCTACAGTATTTACAGTTAGTGTAGTGCGTCCTCTGCACAGTGTTCACCTAAAGCTACCTGAAGACAATTGCTGTTGTTCTGCTTCTATTAATACCACAGGCAGGCAGCTACAGTATTTACAGTTAGTGCACTGTGTCCTCTGCACAGTGTGCACCTAAAACTACCTGAAGAAAATTAGTGGTGTTCTTCTGATTCTATTAATACCACAGGCAGGCAGCTACAGTATTTACAGTTAGTGTAGTGTGTCCTCTGCACAGTGTGCACCTAAAGCTACCTGGAGACAATTGCTGTTGTTCTGCTCCTATTAATACCACAGGCAGGCAGCTACAGGATTTACAGTTAGTGCACTGTGTCCTCTGCACAGTGTGCACCTAAAGCTACCTGAAGAAAATTAGTGGTGTTCTTCTGATCCTATTAGTACACTACCGCAGGCAGCTGCATTATTTACAAGTTAGTTTAGTACATCATCTGCACAGTGTGCACCTAAAGCTACCTGAACAAAATTAGTGGTGTTCTTCTGATCCTATTAGTACAGTACTGCAGGCAGCTGTAGTATTTGCAAGTAAGTGTAGTGCATCCTCTGCACAGTGTGCACCTAAAGCTACCTGAAGAAAATTAGTGGTGTTCTTCTGATCCTATTATTACAGTACCGCAGGCAGCTGCAGTATTTACAGTTAGTGTAGTGTGTCCTCTGCACAGTGTGCACCTAAAGATACCTGGAGACAATTGCTGTTGTTCTCCTCCTATTAATACCACAGGCAGGCAGCTACAGGATTTACAATTAGTGCACTGTCCTCTGCACAGTGTGCACCTAAAGCTACCTGAAGTAAATGAGTGGTGTTCTTCTGATCCTATTAATACCACAGGCAGGCAGCTACAGTATTTACAGGTAGTGTATTTCATCCTCTGCACAGTGTGCACCTAAAGCTACCTGGAGACAATTGCTGTTGTTCTGCTCCTATTAATACCACAGGCAGGCAGCTACAGTATTTACAGTTAGTGTAGTGCGTCCTCTGCACAGTGTTCACCTAAAGCTACCTGAAGACAATTGCTGTTGTTCTGCTCCTATTAATACCACAGGCAAGCAGCTACAGTATTTACAGTAAATGCACTGTGTCCTCTGCACAGTGTGCACCTAAAACTACCTGAAGAAAATGAGTGGTGTTCTTCTGATCCTATTAATACCACAGGCAGGCAGCTACAGTATTTACAGTTAGTGTATTTCGTCCTCTGCACAGTGTGCACCTAAAAGCTACCTGGAGACAATTGCTGTTGTTCTGCTCCTATTAATACCACAGGCAGGCAGCTACTGTATTTACAGTTAGTGTAGTGCGTCCTCTGCACAGTGTTCACCTAAAGCTACCTGAAGACAATTGGTGTTGTTCTGCTCCTATTAATACCACAGGCAGGCAGCTACAGTATTTACAGTTAGTGCACTGTGTCCTCTGCACAGTGTGCACCTAAAACTACCTGAAGAAAATTTGTGGTGTTCTTCTGATCCTATTAATACCACAGGCAGGCAGCTACAGTATTTACAGTTAGTGTAGTGTGTCCTCTGCACAGTGTGCACCTAAAGCTACCTGGAGACAATTGCTGTTGTTCTGCTCCTATTAATACCACAGGCAGGCAGCTACAGGATTTACAGTTAGTGCACTGTGTCCTCTGCACAGTGTGCACCTAAAGCTACCTGAAGAAAATTAGTGGTGTTCTTCTGATCCTATTAATACCACAGACAGGCAGCTACAGTATTTACAGTTAGTGTAGTGCGTCCTCTGCACAGAGTGCACCTAAAGCTACCTGAAGACAATTGCTGTTGTTCTGCTCCTATTATTACCACAAGCAGGCAGTTACAGTATTTACAGTTAGTGTACTGCGTCCTCTGCACAGTGTGCACCTAAAGCTACCTGAAGAAAATTAGTGGTGTTCTTCTGATCCTATTAGTACACTACCGCAGGCAGCTGCAGTATTTACAAGTTAGTTTAGTGCATCATCTGCACAGTGTGCACCTAAAGCTACCTGAACAAAATTAGTGGTGTTCTTCTAATCCTATTAGTACAGTACCACAGGCAGCTGTAGTATTTGCAAGTAAGTGTAGTGCATCCGCTGCATAGTGTGCACCTAAAGCTACCTGAAGAAAATTAGTGGTGTTCTTCTGATCCTATTATTACAGTACCGCAGGCAGCTGCAGTATTTACAAGTTAGTGTAGTGTGTCCTCTGTACAGTGTGCACCTAAAGCTACTTGAAGAAAATTAGTAGTGTTCTTCTTCTAATCCTATTAGTACAGTACCGCAGGCAGCTGCAGTATTTACAAGTTCGTTTAGTGCGTCCTCTGCACAGTGTGTACCTAAAGCTACCTGAACAAAATTAGTGGTGTTCTTCTGATCCTATTAGTACAGTACCACAGGCAGCTGTAGTATTTACAAGTTAGTGTAGTGCGTCCTCTGCACAGTGTGCACCTAAAGCTACCTGAAGAAAATTAGTAATGTTCTGATCCTATTAATACCACAAGAGGGCAGCTACAGTATTTAGAGTTAGTGTAGTGCGTTCTCTGCACAGTGTGCACCTAAAGCTACCTGAAGAAAATTAGTGGTGTTCTTCTGAACCTATTAGTACACTACCAGAGGCATCTGCAGTATTTACAAGTTAGTTTAGTGCGTCCTCTGCACAATGTACACCTAAAGCTACCTAAACAAAATTAGTGGTGTTCTTCTGATCCTATTAGTACAGTACTGCAGGCAGCTGCAGTATTTACAAGTTAGTGTAGTGTGTCCTCTGCACAGTGTGCACCTAAAGCTACCTGAAGAAAATTAGTAGTGTTCTTCTGATCCTATTAGTACACTACCGCAGGCCGCTGCAGTATTTACAAGTTAGTTTAGTGCGTCCTCTGCACAGTGTGCACCTAAAGCTACCTAAACAAAATTAGCGGTGTTCTTCTGATCCTATTAGTACAGTACCACAGGCAGCTGTAGTATTTACAGGTAAGTGTAGTGCGTCCTCTGCACAGTGTGCACAAAAGCTACCTGAAGAAAATTAGTGGTGTTCTTCTGATCCTATTAGTACAGTACTGCAGGCAGCTGCAGTATTTACAAGTTAGTGTAGTGTGTCCTCTGCAGAGTGTGCACCTAAAGCTACGTGAAGAAAATTAGTAGTGTTCTTCTGATCCTATAAATACACTACCGCAGGCAGCTGCAGTATTTACAAGTTAGTTTAGTGCATCCTCTGCACAGTGTGCACCTAAAGCTACCGAAACAAAATTAGTGGTGTTCTTCTGATCCTATTTATGCCACAGGCAGGCAGCTACAGTATTTACAGTTAGTGCACGGTGCCCTCTGCACAGTGTGCACCTAAAGCTACCTGAAGAACATTAGTGGTGTTCTTCTGATCCGATTAATGCCACAGGCAGGCAGCTACAGTATTTACAGTTAGTGTAGTTCGTCCTCTGCACAGTGTGCACCTAAAGCTACCTGGAGACAATTGCTGTTGTTCTGCTCCTATTAATTCCACAGGCAGGCAGTTACAGTAATTACAGTTAGTGTACTGCATCCTCTGCACAGTGTACACCTAAAGCTACCTGAAGAAAATTAGTGCTGTTCATCTGATCCTATTAGTACACTACCACAGGCATCTGCAGTATTTACAAGTTACTTTAGTGCGCCCTCTGCACAATGTGCACCTAAAGCTACCTAAACAAAATTAGTGGTGTTCTTCTGATCCTATTAGTACAGTACTGCAGGCAGCTGCAGTATTTACAAGTTAGTGTAGTGTGTCCTCCGCACAGTGTGCACCTAAAGCTACCTGAAGACAATTAGTAGTGTTCTTCTGATCCTATTAGTACACTACAGCAGGCAGCTGCAGTATTTGCAAGTTAGTTTAGTGCGTCCTCTGCACAGTGTGCACCTAAAGCTACCTGAAGAAAATTAGTGGTGTTCTTCTGATCCTATTAGTACAGTACCGCAGGTAGCTGCAGTATTTACAAGTTAGTGTAGTGTGTCCTCTGCACAGTGTGCACCTAAAGCTACCTGAAGAAAATTAGTAGTGTTCTTCTGATCCTATTAGTACACTACCGCAGGCAGCTGCAGTAATTAGAAGTTAGTTTAGTGCGTCCTCTGCACAGTGTGCACCTAAAGCTGCCTAAACAAAATTAGTGGTGTTCTTCTGATCCTATTCGTACTGTACCAAAGGCAGCTGTAGTATTTACAAGTTAGTGTAGTGCGTCCTCTGCACAGTGTGCACCTAAAGCTACATAAACAAAATTAGTGGTGTTCTGATCCTATTAATACAACAGGCAGGCAGCTACAGTATTTACAGTTAGTGTAGTGCGTCCTCTGCACAGTGTGCACCTAAAGCTACCTGGAGACAATTGCTGTTGTTCTGCTCCTATTAATACCACGGGCAGGCAGCCACTGTATTTACAGTTAGTGCACTGTGTCCTCTGCACAGTGTGCACTTAAAGCTACCTGAAGAAAATTAGTGGTGTTCTTCTGATCCTATTAATACCACAGGCAGGCAGCAATAGTATTTACAGTTAGTGTAGTTCGTCCTCTGCACAATGTGATCCTAAAGCTACCTGGAGACAATTGCTGTTGTTCTGCTCCTATTAATACCGCAGGCAGGCAGCTACAGTATTTACAGTTAGTGTAGTGCATCCTCTGCACAGTGTTCACCTAAAGCTACCTGAAGACATTTGCTGTTGTTCTGCTCCTATTAATACCGCAGGCAGGCAGCTACAGTATTTACAGTTAGTGCACTGTGTCCTCTGCACAGTGTGAACCTAAAGTTACCTGAAGAAAATTAGTGGTGTTCTTCTGATCCTATTAATACCACAGGCAGGCAGCTACAGTATTTACAGTTAGTGTAGTTCGTCCTCTGCACAGTGTGCACCTAAAGCTACCTGTAGACAATTGCTGTTGTTCTGCTCCTATTAATACCACAGACAGGCAGCTACAGTATTTACAGTTAGTGTAGTGCGTCCTCTGCACAGAGTGCACCTAACTCTACCTGAAGACAATTGCTGTTGTTCTGCTCCTATTAATACCACAAGCAGGCAGTTACAGTATTTACAGTTAGTGTACTGCGTCCTCTGCACAGTGTGCACCTAAAGCTACCCGAAGAAAACTAGTGGTGTTCTTCTGATCCTATTAGTACACTACCGCAGGCAGCTGCAGTATTTACAAGTTAGTATAGTGCGTCCTCTGCACAGTGTGTACCTAAAGCTACCTGAAGAAAATTAGTGGTGTTCTTCTGATCCTATTAGTACAGTACCGCAGGCAGCTGTAGTATTTACAAGTTAGTGTAGTGCGTCCTCTGCACAGTGTGCACCTAAAGCTACCTAAACAAAATTGGTGGTGTTCTGATCCTATTAATACAACAGGCAGGCAGCTACAGTATTTACAGTTAGTGTAGTGCGTCCTCTGCACAGTGTGCACCTAAAGCTACCTGGAAACAATTGCTGTTGTTCTGCTCCTATTAATACCACAAGCAGGCAGTTACAGTATTTACAGTTAGTGTACTGCATCCTCTGCACAGTGTGCACCTAAAGCTACCTGAACAAAATTAGTGGTGTTCTTCTGATCCTATTAGTACACTACCGCAGGCAGCTGCATTATTTACAAGTTAGTTTAGTGCATCATCTGCACAGTGTGCACCTAAAGCTACCTGAAGAAAATTAGTGGTGTTCTTCTGATCCTATTATTACAGTACCGCAGGCAGCTGCAGTATTTACAGTTAGTGTAGTGTGTCCTCTGCACAGTGTGCACCTAAAGCTACCTGGAGACAATTGCTGTTGTTCTGCTCCTATTAATGCCACAGGCAGGCAGCTACAGGATTTACAGTTAGTGCACTGTCCTCTGTTCAGTGTGCACCTAAAGCTACCTGAAGAAAATGAGTGGTGTTCTTCTGATCCTATTAATACCACAGGCAGGCAGCTACAGTATTTACAGTTAGTGTATTTCATCCTCTGCACAGTGTGCACCTAAAGCTACCTGGAGTCAATTGCTATTGTTCTGCTCCTATTAATACCACAGGCAGGCAGCTACAGTATTTACAGTTAGTGTAGTGCGTCCTGTGCACAGTGTTCACCTAAAGCTACCTGAAGACAATTGCTGTTGTTCTGCTCCTATTAATACCACAGGCAGGCAGCTACAGTATTTTCAGTTAGTGCACTGTGTCCTCTTCACAGTGTGCACCTAAAACTACCTGAAGAAAATGAGTGGTGTTCTTCTGATCCTATTAATACCACAGGCAGGCAGCTACAGTATTTACAGTTAGTGTAATTCGTCCTCTGCACAGTGTGCACCTAAAGCTACCTGGAGACAATTGCTGTTGTTCTGCTCCTATTAATACCACAGGCAGGCAGCTACTGTATTTACAGTTAGTGTAGTGCGTCCTCTGCACAGTGTTCACCTAAAGCTACCTGAAGACAATTGCTGTTGTTCTGCTCCTATTAATACCACAGGCAGGCAGCTACAGTATTTACAGTTAGTGCACTGTGTCCTCTGCACAGTGTGCACCTAAAACTACCTGAAGAAAATTAGTGGTGTTCTTCTGATCCTATTAATACCACAGGCAGGCAGCTACAGTATTTACAGTTAGTGTAGTTCATCCTCTGCACAGTGTGCACCTAAAGCTACCTGGAGACAATTGCTGTTTTTCTGCTCCTATTAATACCACAGGCAGGCAGCTACAGTATTTACAGTTAGTGTAGTGCGTCCTCTGCACAGTGTGCACCTAAAGCTACCTGAAGACAATTGCTGTTATTCTGCTCCTATTAATACCACAAGCAGGCAGTTACAGTATTTACAGTTAGTGTACTGCGTCCTCTGCACAGTGTGCACCTAAAGCTACCCGAAGAAAATTAGTGGTGTTCTTCTGATCCTATTAGTACACTACCGCAGGCAGCTGCAGTATTTACAAGTTAGTTTAGTGCATCATCTGCACAGTGTGCACCTAAAGCTACCTGAACAAAATTAGTGGTGTTCTTCTGATCCTATTAGTACAGTACCACAGGCAGCTGTAGTATTTGCAAGTTAGTTTAGTGCATCCTATGCACAGTGTGCACCTAAAGCTACCTAAACAAAATTAGTGGTGTTCTTCTGATCCTATTAGTACATTACCGCAGGCAGCTGTAATATTTACAAGTTAGTATAGTGCGTCCTCTGCACAGTGTGCACCTAAAGCTACCTGAAGAAAATTAGTGGTGTTCTTCTGATCCTATTAGTACAGTACCGCAGGCAGCTGTAGTATTTACAAGTTAGTGAAGTGCGTCCTCTGCACAGTGTGCACCTAAAGCTACCTAAACAAAATTGGTGGTGTTCTGATCCTATTAATACAACAGGCAGGCAGCTACAGTATTTACAGTTAGTGCACTGTGTCCTCTGCACAGTGTGCACTTAAAGTTACTTGAAGACAATTGCTGTTGTTCTGCTCCTATTAATACCACAAGCAGGCAGTTACAGTATTTACAGTTAGTGTACTGCGTCCTCTGCACAGTGTGCACCTAAAGCTACCTGAAGAAAATTAGTGGTGTTCTTCTGATCCTATTAGTACACTACCGCAGGCAGCTGCATTATTTACAAGTTAGTTTAGTGCATCATCTGCACAGTGTGCACCTAAAGCTACCTGAACAAAATTAGTGGTGTTCTTCTGATCCTATTAGTACAGTACCGCAGGCAGCTGTAGTATTTGCAAGTAAGTGTAGTGCATCCTCTGCACAGTGTGCACCTAAAGCTACCTGAAGAAAATTAGTGGTGTTCTTCTGATCCTATTATTACAGTACCGCAGGCAGCTGCAGTGTTTACAGTTAGTGTAGTGTGTCCTCTGCACAGTGTGCACCTAAAGCTACCTGGAGACAATTGCTGTTGTTCTGCTCCTATTAATACCACAGGCAGGCAGCTACAGGATTTACAGTTAGTGCACTGTCCTCTGCACAGTGTGCACCTAAAGCTACCTGAAGAAAATGAGTGGTGTTCTTCTGATCCTATTAATACCACAGGAAGGCAGCTACAGTATTTACAGGTAGTGTATTTCATCCTCTGCACAGTGTGCACCTAAGGCTACCTGGAGACAATTGCTGTTGTTCTGCTCCTATTAATACCACGGGCAGGCAGCTACAGTATTTACAGTTAGTTAGTGCGTCCTCTTCACAGTGTTCACCTAAAGCTACCTGAAGACAATTGCTGTTGTTCTGCTCCTATTAATACCACAGGCAGGCAGCTACAGTATTTACAGTTAGTGCACGGTGTCCTCTGCACAGTGTGCACCTAAAGCTACCTGAAGAAAATTAGTGGTGTTCTTCTGATCCTATTAATGCCACAGGCAGGCAGCTACAGTATTTACAGTTAGTGTAGTTCGTCCTCTGCACAGTGTGCACCTAAAGCTACCTGGAGACAATTGCTGTTGTTCTGCTCCTATTAATACCACAGGCAGGCAGTTACAGTATTTACAGTTAGTGTACTGCGTCCTCTGCACAGTGTGCACCTAAAGCTACCTGAAGAAATTTAGTGGTGTTCTTCTGATCCTATTAGTACACTACCGCAGGCAGCTGCATTATTTACAAGTTAGTTTAGTGCATCATCTGCACAGTGTGCACCTAAAGCTACCTGAACAAAATTGGTGGTGTTCTTCTGATCCTATTGGTACAGTACCGCAGGCAGCTGTAGTATTTGCAAGTAAGTGTAGTGCATCCTCTGCACAGTGTGTACCTAAAGCTACCTGAAGAAAATTAGTGGTGTTCTTCTGATCCTATTATTACAGTACCGCAGGCAGCTGCAGTATTTACAGTTAGTGTAGTGTGTCCTCTGCACAGTGTGCACCTAAAGCTACCTGGAGACAATTGCTGTTGTTCTGCTCCTATTAATACCATAGGCAGGCAGCTACAGTATTTACAGTTAGTGCACTGTGTCCTCTGCACAGTGTGCACCTAAAGCTACCTGAAGAAAATGAGTGGTGTTCTTCTGATCCTATTAATACCACAGGCAGGCAGCTACAGTATTTACAGGTAGTGTATTTCATCCTCTGCACAGTGTGCACCTAAAGCTACCTGGAGACAATTGCTGTTGTTCTGCTCCTATTAATACCACAGGCAGGCAGCTACTGTATTTACAGTTAGTGTAGTGCGTCCTCTGCACAGTGTTCACCTAAAGCTACCTGAAGACAATTGCTCTTGTTCTGCTCCTATTAATACCACAGGCAGGCAGCTACAGTATTTACAGTTAGTGCACTGTGTCCTCTGCACAGTGTGCACCTAAAACTACCTGAAGAAAATTAGTGGTGTTCTTCTGATCCTATTAATACCACAGGCAGGCAGCTGCATTATTTACAAGTTAGTTTAGTGCATTATCTGCACAGTGTGCACCTAAAGCTACCTGAACAAAATTAGTGGTGTTCTTCTGATCCTATTAGTACAGTACCGCAGGCAGCTGTAGTATTTGCAAGTAAGTGAAGTGCATCCTCTGCACAGTGTGCACCTAAAACTACCTGAAGAAAATTAGTGGTGTTCTTCTGATCCTATTATTACAGTACTGCAGGCAGCTGCAGTATTTACAGTTAGTGTAATGTGTCCTCTGCACAGTGTGCACCTAAAGCTACCTGGAGACAATTGCTGTTGTTCTGCTCCTATTAATACCACAGGCAGGCAGCTACAGGATTTACAGTTAGTGCACTGTCCTCTGCACAGTGTGCACCTAAAGCTACCTGAAGAAAATGAGTGGTGTTCTTCTGATCCTATTAATACCACAGGCAGGCAGCTACAGTATTTACAGGTAGTGTATTTCATCCTCTGCACAGTGTGCACCTAAAGCTACCTGGAGACAATTGCTGTTGTTCTGCTCCTATTAATACCACAGGCAGGCAGCTACAGTATTTACAGTTAGTGTAGTGCGTCCTCTGCACAGTGTTCACCTAAAGCTACCTGAAGACAATTGCTGCTGTTCTGCTCCTATTAATACCACAGGCAGGCAGCTACAGTATTTACAGTTAGTGCACTGTGTCCTCTGCACAGTGTGCACCTAAAACTACCTGAAGAAAATGAGTGGTGTTCTTCTGATCCTATTAATACCACAGGCAGGCAGCTACAGTATTTACAGTTAGTGTATTTCGTCCTCTGCACAGTGTGCACCTAAAGCTACCTGGAGACAATTGCTGTTGTTCTGCTCCTATTAATACCACAGGCAGGCAGCTACTGTATTTACAGTTAGTGTAGTGCGTCCTCTGCACAGTGTTCACCTAAAGCTACCTGAAGACAATTGCTGTTGTTCTGCTCCTATTAATACCACAGGCAGGCAGCTACAGTATTTACAGTTAGTGCACTGTGTCCTCTGCACAGTGTGCACCTAAAACTACCTGAAGAAAATTAGTGGTGTTCTTCTGATCCTATTAATACCACAGGCAGGCAGCTACAGTATTTACAGTTAGTGTAGTGTGTCCTCTGCACAGTGTGCACCTAAAGCAACCTGGAGACAATTGCTGTTGTTCTGCTCCTATTAATACCACAGGCAGGCAGCTACAGGATTTACAGTTAGTGTAGTGTGTCCTCTGCACAGTGTTCACCTAAAGCTACCTGAAGACAATTGCTGTTGTTCTGCTCCTATTAATACCACAAGCAGGCAGTTACAGTATTTACAGTTAGTGTACTGCATCCTCTGCACAGTGTGCACCTAAAGCTACCTGAAGAAAATTAGTGGTGTTCTTCTGATCCTATTAGTACACTACCAGAGGCATCTGCAGTATTTACAAGTTAGTGTAGTGTGTCCTCTGCACAGTGTGCACCTAAAGCTACCTAAACAAAATTAGTGGTGTTCTTCTGATCCTATTAGTACAGTACCGCAGGCAGCTGCAGTATTTACAAGTTAGTGTAGTGTGTCCTCTGCACAGTGTGCACCTAAAGCTACCTGAAGAAAATTAGTAGTGTTCTTCTGATCCTATTAGTACACTACCGCAGGCAGCTGCAGTATTTACAAGTTAGTTTAGTGCGTCCTCTGCACAGTGTGCACCTAAAGCTACCTAAACAAAATTAGCGGTGTTCTTCTGATCCTATTAGTTCAGTACCACAGGCAGCTGTAGTATTTACAGGTAAGTGTAGTGCGTCCTCTGCACAGTGTGCACCTAAAGCTACCTGAAGAAAATTAGTGCTGTTCTTCTGATCCTATTAGTACACTACCACAGGCATCTGCAGTATTTACAAGTTAGTTTAGTGCGCCCTCTGCACAATGTGCACCTAAAGCTACCTAAACAAAATTAGTGGTGTTCTTCTGATCCTATTAGTACAGTACTGCAGGCAGCTGCAGTATTTACAAGTTAGTGTAGTGTGTCCTCTGCACAGTGTGCACCTAAAGCTACCTGAAGAAAATTAGTGGTGTTCTGATCCTACTAATACCACAGGCAGGCAGCTACAGTATTTAGTTAGTGTAGTGCATCCTCTGCACAGTGTGCACCTAAAGCTACCTGGAGACAATTGCTGTTGTTCTGCTCCTATTAATACCACAGGCAGACAGCTACAGTATTTACAGTTAGTGCACTCTGTCCTCTGCACAGTGTGCACCTAAAGCTACCTAAACAAAATTAGTGGTGTTCTTTTGATCCTATTAGTACAGTACCGCAGGCAGCTGCAGTATTTACAAGTTAGTGTAGTGTGTCCTCTGCACAGTGTGCACCTAAAGCTACCTGAAGAAAATTAGTAGTGTTCTTCTGATCCTATTAGTACACTACCGCAGGCAGCTGCAGTATTTACAAATTAGTTTAGCTCGTCCTCTGCACAGTGTGCACCTAAAGCTACCTAAACAAAATTAGTGGTGTTCTTCTGATCCTATTAGTACAGTACCACAGGCAGCTGTAGTATTTACAAGTAAGTGTAGTGCATCCTCTGCACAGTGTGCACCTAAAGCTACCTGAAGAAAATTAGTGGTGTTCTTCCGATCCTATTAGTACAGTACCGCAGGCAGCTGCAGCATTTACAAGTTAGTGTAGTGTGTCCTCTGCACAGTGTGCACCTAAAGCTACCTGAAGAAAATTAGTAGTGTTCTTCTGATCCTATTAGTACACTACCGCAGGCAGCTGCAGTATTTACAAGTTAGTTTAGTGCGTCCTCTGCACAGTGTGCACCTAAAGCTACCTAAACAAAATTAGTGGTGTTCTTCTGATCCTATTAGTACAGTACCACAGGCAGCTGTAGTATTTACAAGTTAGTGTAGTGTGTCCTCTGCACAGTGTGCACCTAAAGCTACCTCAAGACATTTGCTGGTGTTCTCATACTAATAATACTACAGGCAGGCAGTTGATTCTGCTAGCTGCAGTTTCAGTATATATATACAACCCAGCTTTGTGCAGCTACATCTCATTGCCAGCCATTAGTATGTCTGGAAGGCCAACAAGGAGAGGCAGACAGTCACAAGCCAGTAAAAGAGGGCAAGCAGGCTCTGTGTCTAGAGGCAACAGTGCTGGTCGTGGAGACGGTGCATCCTCAACAGCACGTGGCCATGGGACACGCTTGTCCTTTTTTTTGGCAGTTGGCCGTGTTGAGCCACAACATGTGGAAGACTTGGTAGAGTGGATGACCAAGCCATCCTCATCCTCCTCATCCTCTCTCACCCAGGCTCAGGGTACTTTGTCTGGCAAAGCAGCTGCCAACGCGGCCTCTTTCCTTGGCTCAATGGCATCAGTCACTCCTTCCCTAGACCCACCATATCCTCCTGAGGAGTCCCCCGAACTGTTTGACCTCAGTGTTGGGTACATGCTCCAGGAGGATGCCCAGCGTTTTGAAGGCTCCAATGATGGTACCCAGCTAGAGGAAGGCAGTAACGTGAGCCCAGAGAGAGGGGGTGCCCAAGAAGGACATCAATCTGGCAGTCATGTTCCCCCAGCTGCAGCATACTACCAGCTTTGCTTCAGTGATGAGGAGGGGGGGATGATGAGGTCACTGACTTCACTTGGGTGCCTGATAGGAGAGAGGAGGAGGAGTCACATCACCAACGAGGCAGGATGCCCTCCAGGGGCCAGCTTAAGGGCAGCACACCGACTGCATCACAACGCAGAGCTCCGCATGCACAGGGCGCTGCTGTCTCTGCGTGTTATTCAAAAAGTTCTTTGGTGTGGGCCTTTTTTGAGACGAGTTCATCAGATCCCACCGCTGCTATTTGCAACATATGTCTCAAGCGTATCTCTTGTGGCCAAAACATCTCCCGCTTGGGCACCACATGCTTGACCAGACATATGTTGACCTGCCATGCAGTTCGTTGGCAAGCGTATCTAAAAGACCCGCACCAAAGAACAAAGAGGACCTCTCCTTGCTCCTCATCAGATGGGATCTCCAACCCCACTATACCTTCAGTCCTCTCTGAGACCTGCACTGAGAGGAATGAAGGTGTAGAATTAGGTGTGTCACAGCCAAGTCCTTGGGGGCAACCTGCTATCGGTACACCGACATCAGATTGTACCAGGCAAATTTCCCTGCCCCAGCCGCTGCACCACCGAAAGAAGTTCACTCCCAGCCATTCACATGCCCAGCGGTTGAATGCTAGCTTGGCTAAATTGCTAGCACTTCAACTGCTGCCTTTTCAGTTGGTAGACTCTGCCCCCTTCTGTGAGTTTGTGGAATGTGCGGTTCCTCAGTGGCAGGTTCCCAAACGCCACTTTTTCTCATGGAAGGTGATTCCGGCTCTCTACCGGCATGTGGAAGGCAATGTCTTGGCCTCACTGGACAGGGCGGTCAGCAGTAAGGTGCATATTACCGCTGACTCATGGTCCAGCAGGCATGGACAGGGACATTACCTATCTTTCACCGCGCACTGGGTGACTCTTCTGGCAGCTGGGAAGGATGCAGGACAGGGTGCAGTAGTGTTGGAGGTTGTGCTGCCACCACACCTCCAAAATACTACTAGTGGTGATTCTGCCACACCTCTCTCCTCCACCCCTTCCTCTTCTTCCTCCATGGCCTCTTCCTGTGCTGATTTGACTTTGGAACCAGCGGTGCTCCGTAGGCGTTCAAGGGGCTACGCAAGCATGCAGGCCAAAAGATGCCATATGGTGCTTGAGCTGGTGTACTTGGGGGACAGAAGCCACACTGGGGCAGAGATTCTGTCAGCTCTGCAGGGGCAGGTTCAGAGGTGGTTGACGCCACGCCAGCTTAAGGCAGGTATGGTGGTTTGCGACAATGGCACCAACCTCCTCTCCGCCCTCCGACAGGGACAACTGACCCATGTGCCCTGTTTGGCTCACATCCTTAACTTAGTGGTGCAGCGGTTCTTGGGCAGGTACCCGGGCTTACAGGATGTCTTGAGGCAGGCCAGAAAAAGTCTGTGTGCATTTCCGCAGGTCATATAATGCCAGTGCTCAGCTGGCTGACCTCCAAAAGGAATTTAACCTGCCCAAGAACCGCCTAATCTGTGACTCAACGTTGGCCATGCTGCAGCGGCTGCACACGCAGCAGAGGGCCATCAATGAGTACCTGTGTGACTATGGCACCAGGACAGGGTCAGCGGAGCTTGGTTTTTTTACCCACATCAGTGGGCCATGATCAGGGATGCATGCACTGTCCTGTCACCATTTGAGGAGGCCACGAGGATGGTGAGCAGTGACAGTGCATGCATCAGTGACACTGTCCCCCTTGTCCACCTGTTGGAGCACACGCTGTGTGGAATAATGGACAAGGCACTTGAGGCAGAACAGAGGCAGGAAGAGGAGGACTTCTTTAGCTCTCAAGGCCCCCTTTATCCAGACAGTGTTCCTGCATGCCCGCCGATCACACAGGAAGAGGATTGTGTCAGCATGGAGGTGGAGCCTGGCACTCAGCATCAGCAGCAGTCTTTAAGGGATCATTTACAGTCCCAAGAAACCCATGGACTTGTACGTGGCTGGGAGGAGGTGGCTGCGGATCATGTCGTCCTTAGTGACCCAGAGGACTCCGGACCGAATGCCTCAGCAAACCTACGCTGCATGGCCTCACTGATCCTGCAAAGCCTGCGGAAGGATCCTCGTATTCGTGGTATCAAGGAGAGGGATCAATACTGGCTGGCAACCCTCCTTGATCCACGTTACAAGGGTAAGGTTGCGGACCTTATCTTGCCATCGCAGAAGGAGCAGAGGATGAAACATCTTCGGGAGGCCTTGCAGAAAGGTCTGTGCAACGTGTTCCCAGAGACTGGGAGGTTACAAACTCCTGTTCCTGGACAACGTGTTGCTGAGGCTTCGGTCAGTCAAAGAAGGTGGTCGTCTGACCGATGCGTTCAGACAATTTTTTAGTCCGCAGCCCCAAGGTATGATCGGTTCCAGCAACCATCACCAGCGTCTGTTTTACATGGTGCAGGAATACCTAGGGGCAAGATCTGACTTGGACACCTTTCCCACCGAAAATCCTCTGGGTTACTGGGTCTTGAGGATGGATCACTGGCCAGAGTTTGCACAGTATGCAATTGAGCTACTGGCCTGTCCTGCATCCAGCATTCTTTTGGAACGCACATTCAGTGCTGCTGGAGGTTTTGTAACCGATCACAGGGTGCGCCTGTCCACTGTCTCGGTCGATCGACTGACCTTCATAAAAATGAATCAGTCTTGGATCACCACCAGCTACCAAGCACCTGATGCTGATGTAACTGAATAATTTTTTTTGAAATGTCAGATCCCTTCAAGACTGCCTATGCTGATGCTGAGTGACTATCCTGTTATGCTGAGTGACTATCCTCTACCACCTCAATAATCATGCTGATAGCTCGTAAGAATATTTTTGGATCTGGGCGCCGCCACCAGTGGCTAAGGCCCAATTTTTCAGCCCCTGTTTAACAGGGGCGTCAAATTACAATTTTTGATGCAATATTTTGCAAGGAGGGTTCGTTGCTGCACTCAACTAGAGTATTTGTGAGGGGTTGCAGTGTTGTGGCACCAGCACCAGTGCCTAAGGCCTAATTTTTCAGCCCCTGTTTAACAGGGACGTGTAATTTCAATTATTGATGCAATATTTTACAGGAGGGCTCATTCCTGCGCTCCAACTAGAATATCTGTGAGGGGTTTCAGTGTTGTGGCACCAGTGCCTAAGGCCCAGTTTTTCTGCCCCTGTTCAACAGGGACATGTAATTACAATTCTTGATCTAATATCTCATAGCAGGGCCCGTTTCTGCGCCCACCAAGAGTAACTGTGAGGGGTTGCAGTGTTGTGGCACCAGCACTAGGGCCCAAGGCCCAATTTTTCAGCCCCTGTTTAACAGGGGCGTGTAATTACAATTTTTGATGCAATTCTTTGCAGCAGGGCTCATCTCTGTGCTCCAGCTAGAGTATCTATGAGGGGTTGCAGTGTTGTGGCACCAGTGCCTAAGGCACAATTTTTCTGTCCCTGTTCAACAGGGACATGTAATTACAATTTTTGATCTAATATTTCATAGCAGGGCCCATTCCAGCACCCACCAAGAGTAACTGTGAGGACTTACAGTGTTGTGGCACCAGCAAAACCACCACCACCACCACCACCACAGGCCCAATTTTTCTGCCCCTGTTCAACAGGTGCATGTAATTGCAATTCTTGATCTAATATTTCACAGCAGGGCCCGTTCCAGCTCCCACCAAGAGTAACTGTGAGGACTTACAGTGTTGTGGCAACACCAACACCTAAGGCCCCAATTTCTGCAGAGTATATAGGGCAGGCCCCTACTTTCAAACATCCAACTTACAAATGACTCCTACTTGCAAATGGAAGGAGACAACAGGAAGTGAGATGAAATCTACTCCTGGGAAAGGAAATTTTCTCCTGTAAGAGTTAATATGGGAAAAACGTCTCTCCTTTCCACTGATGCTTTATCACCAATCCTTGTTTCACTAAAAACCCCAAATTGTCAAAAAACATTTGTCATAGGGACAGAAAGTGAGGTAAAATCTTCTGAAAAGGTGCACAGACAGCAAAACAAATGTCACAGGAGTGATAACCCTTCCCTATGTTTTCCAAAAAGCTTAAAAATTGATTTTTTGGCTGGAGCTACACTTTAAAAATCTACCAGTTCAAAATTACAAACAGATTCTACTTAACAACAAACCTACAGTCCCTGTCTTGTTTGCACCTCCTGTATACTGCTGTTCAGAGGGCCTGGGGCCCCACGCCTTTCCTTTTTTTAATTTGGGTGCGGGTTCCCCTTAATATCCATACAAGACCCACAGGGCCTGGTAATGGACTGGGGGGGGAGTACCCATGCCGTTTGTCTCACTGATTTTCATCCATATTACCGGGACTGGACATTACATTAAAGCCGTAAGCAGTTTTAAATGGCTTTTATTCCTTTAAAAATGTCATTTTGTGCAGGGACTGTTCTAAGCACGGGAAACACGCGCCACTTTACAGGCGTACTATAGACACCCCCCAGGTACGATATATAAAGAATATTTCACTTTTTTTTTCACTTTAAGCATCATTAAAATCACTGCTCCCGAAAAAATGGCCGTTTTTAAAACTTTTTTTTGCATTGATACATGTCACCTGGGGCAGGACCCGGGTCCCCAAACCCTGCAATTAGCCTTTAAAATGAGCACTTTTGATTTTGAACGTTCGAGTCCCATAGACTTCAATGGGGTTCTAACGTTCGTGCGAATTTTCGGTCCGTTCTCAGGTTCTGGTGCGAACCAAACTGGGGGGTGTTCGGCTCATCCCTAATCCTGTCCTCACAAAACTTTACTGCTACTACCTGCAATAAATTCAGCCATAAAGTAAGCTTCTGCCCAATGCCCAGGAATCTGAAGTTTCGTCCTTAACCACTTCAGCCCCGGAAGGATTTACCCCCTTCCTGACCAGAGCACTTTTTACAAATTGGCACTGCGTCGCTTTAACTGCTAATTGCGCGGTCATGCAATGCTGTAACCAAACAAAATTTGCGTCCTTTTCTTCCCACAAATAGAGCTTTCTTTTGATGGTATTTGATCACCTCTGCCGTTTTTATTTTTTGCGCTATACACGGAAAAAGACCGAAAATTTTGAAAAAAAATGATATTTTCTACTTTTTGTTCTAAAAAAAATCCAATAAACTCAATTTTAGTCATACATTTAGGCCAAAATGTATTTGGCCACATGTCTTTGGTAAAAAAAATGTCAATAAGTGTATATTTATTGGTTTGCGCAAAAGTTATAGCGCCTACAATCTAGGGTACATTTTCTGGAATTTACACAGCCTTTAATTTATGACTGCCTATGTCGTTTCTTGAGGTGCTAAAATGGCAGGGCAGTACAAAACCCCCACAAATGACCCCATTTTGGAAAGTAGACACCCCAAGGAAATTGCTGAGAGGCATGTTGAGCCCATTGAATATTCATTTTTTTTGTCCCAAGTGATTGAATAATGACAAAAAAAAAAAAAAAAAAAAAAAATTACAAAAAGTTGTCACTAAATGATATATTGCTCACACAGGCCATGGGCATATGTGGAATTGCACCCCAAAATACATTTAGCTGCTTCTCCTGAGTATGGGGATACCACATGTGTGGGACTTTTTGGGAGCCTAGCCGCATACGGGGCCCCGAAAACCAATCACTGCCTTCAGGATTTCTAAGGGCGTACATTTTTGATTTTACTCCTCACTACCTATCACAGTTTTGAAGGCCATAAAATGCCCAGATGGCACAAACCCCCCCCAAATGACCCCATTTTGGAAAGTAGACACCCCAAGCTATTTGCTGAGAGGCATGTTGAGTCCATGGAATATTTTATATTTTGACACAAGTTGCGGGAATGTGACAATTTATTTTTTTTTTTTTTTTTTTTTTGCACAAAGTTGTCACTAAATGATATATTGCTCACACAGGTCATGGGCATATGTGGAATTGCACCCCAAAATACATTCTGCTGCTTCTCCTGAGTATGGGGATACCACATGTGTGGGACTTTTTAGGAGCCTAGCCGCGTACGGGACCCCGAAAACCAATCACCGCCTTCAGGATTTCTAAGGGTGTACATTTTTGATTTCACTCTTCACTGCCTATCACAGTTTCGGAGGTCATGGAATGCCCAGGTGGCACAAACCCCCCCCAAATGACCCCATTTTGGAAAGTAGACACCCCAAGCTATTTGCTGAGAGGCATGGTGAGTATTTTGCAGCTCTCATTTGTTTTTGAAAATGAAGAAAGACAAAAAAAAAAATTTTTTTTTTCTTTTTTTAATTTTCAAAACTTTGTGACAAAAAGTGAGGTCTGCAAAATACTCACTATACCTCTCATCAAATAGCTTGGGGTGTCTACTTTCCAAAATGGGGTCATTTGGGGGGGGTTTGTGCCACCTGGGCATTCCATGGCCTCCGAGACTGTGATAGGCAGTGAAGAGTGAAATCAAAAATTTACGCCCTTAGAAAGCCTGAAGGCGGTGCTTGGTTTTCGGGGTCCCATACGCGGCTAGGCTCCCAAAAAGTCCCACACATGTGGTATCCCCGTACTCAGGAGAAGCAACAGAATGTATTTTGGGGTGTAATTTCACATATTCCCATGGCATGTTTGAGCAATATATCATTTAGTGACAACTTTGTGCAAAAAAAAAAAAAAAAAAAAAAAATTTGTCTCTTTCCCGCAACTTGTGTCACAATATAAAATATTCCATGGACTCGACATGCCTCTCAGCAAATAGCTTGGGGTGTCTACTTTCCAAAATGGGGTCATTTGGGGGGGGGGTTTGAACTGTCCTGGCATTTTATGCACAACATTTAGAAGCTTATGTCACACATCACCCACTCTTCTAACCACTTGAAGACAAAGCCCTTTCTGACACTTTTTGATTACATGAAAAAATTATTTTTTTTTGCAAGAAAATTACTTTGAACCCCCACACATTATATATTTTTTTAAAGCAAATGCCCTACAGATTAAAATGGTGGGTGTTTAATTTTTTTTTTTCACACAGTATTTGCGCAGCGATTTTTCAAACGCATTTTTTGGGGAAAAAACACACTTTTTTACATTTTAATGCACTAAAACACACTATATTGCCCAAATGTTTGATGAAATAAAAAAGATGATCTTAGGCCGAGTACATGGATACCAAACATGACATGCTTTACAATTGCGCACAAACGTGCAGTGGCAACAAAATAAATACATTTTTAAAAGCCTTTAAAAGCCTTTACAGGTTACCACTTTAGATTTACAGAGGAGGTCTACTGCTAAAATTACTGCCCTCGATCTGACCGTCGCGGTGATACCTCACATGCATGGTGCAATTGCTGTTTACATTTGACGCCAGACCGACGCTTGCGTTCGCCTTAGCGCGAGAGCAGGGGGGACAGGGGTGCTTTTTTTTTTTTTTTTTTTTTTTTTTTTATTATTTTTTTGCTTTTTTATCTTATTTTAAAACTGTTCCTTTTCATTTTTTTTTTTTTTTAATCATTTTTACTGTTATCTCAGGGAATGTAAATATCCCCTATGATAGCAATAGGTAGTGACAGGTACTCTTTTTTGAAAAAATTGGGGTCTATTAGACCCTAGATTTCTCCTCTGCCCTCAAAGCATCTGACCACACCAAGATCGGTGTGATAAAATGCTTCCCCAATTTCCCAATGGCGCTATTTACATCCGGCGAAATCTAAGTCATAAAATGCTCGTAGCTTCCGGTTTCTTAGGCCATAGAGATGTTTGGAGCCACTCTCGTCTCTGATCAGCTCTATGGTCAGCTGGCTGAATCACCGGCTGCATTCTCAGGTTCCCTGTTGAGACAGGAGAGCCAGAGAAAAACACGGAAGACGATGGGGGGGGGGGGGGGGCATTCTCTCTGCTTGTAAAAGCAGTCTAGAGGCTAATTAGCCGCTAGGATTGCTTTTACATGAAAGCCGACCGCTGGCTGAAAAGAATGATACCAAGATGATACCTAAACCTGCAAGCATCATTCTGGTATAACCACTCAAAGTCGTGAATGCTGTACCTGAAGACAAAAATATGGCTAACAATAAAGCACAGTAAACGGTAAAGTATAAAAAACTGCATACCTGAAAAGCAAACATGATAAAACATAATAACAATAAAACATTGCAGAATAGAATACAGTAAAAAAGAGCAGAACAATAGAGAGAATAGAGAGAGAGAGAATAGAGAGAGAACAATAAAACGACAACTATTATTTTTTATTTTATATTTTTGTTTGTGTTTTTTTTTTTTTACACTTTTTTTGTAACTGTACCTTTTGTAACTGTAACCGGTTCCAGGTTCGGGTCTCTCAAAATGCGATGGCATCTTGGGAGACCCTGTGAAAGTGTGTCCTAGTCTGTGCAATGCTGTACCCTACGCTAATACTCAGCTAGTGAATGGTAGCGTTCAAAACATTCACCAATGCAAAGACCAGGATTGTCAGGACAGGAGGGACAATAATAGCGGGTGTCACGCCTATATCCGCGCTTACTGCAGACACGACATCTTTTTTGGGGGGTTCGCTGGGTAGGGGTACTCGGGAGGACATAAAAATGCCTCTCATGCAGCCGACTGCATTTGGTTGGGGATGTGAATGGGGGAAGTATGGGCGCTGCAGAAGTGGTGGGTTCCCAATTAGGATTGGCGAATGCAGCAGGAAGGGCACTATGGGCACGACGGGCCTGTGTTTGTCTTCTTGGTGGCAGCGGGACACTACTTGTGCTTGCCACCTCACCAGCTTGAACTGCACTTATGGGACTCGCCACGTCACCAAGTGTTACTGCAGTGCTGGTTTGACTACGACCGGGGTGTACTAGGCCGCTGGCGCTTGCCAGTTCACCAAAACGCTACCAAAAAAACTGTTAACGATCGCAGGGATCAGGCCTGACTCTGCGAACGCTGCAGTTATGCGTTTAGTGTTTTGTAAGTGACAGTGATCGATCGATACTGCACTTGGGTGGGCTGGGCGGAGGGACAAAACGCAGGTGCTAGCAGGTATCTGGGCTGATCCCACTAACACTGCGTTTTTGGGAACCCTAAACTGCTGGGGATGCTAGTATAGATCTGATCGGATCAGATATTGATCAGTTCAGATACTATACCACTAAGGGAGGTGTATGCTGCGTGCGTGGGTGTTAGCGCTACTGGCACTAACCTGACGCTGCCTGGGGCTGGTGCTTGCCAGTTCACCAAAACGCTACCAAAAAAACTGTTAGCGATCACAGGGATCAGGCCTGACTCTGCGAACGCTGCAGTTATGCGTTTAGTGTTTTTTTAAGTGACAGTGATCGATCGATACTGCACTTGGGTGGGCTGGGCTGGGCCAGGCGGAGGGGCAAAACGCAGGTGCTAGCAGGTATCTGGGCTGATCCCGCTAACACTGCGTTTTTGGGAATCCTAAACTGCTGGGGACGCTAGTATAGATCTGATCGGATCAGATATTGATGCGTTCAGATACTATACCACTAAGGGAGGTGTACGGTGCGTGGGTGTTAGCGCTACTGGCACTAACCTGACGCTGCCTGGGGCTGGTGCTTGCCATTTCACCAAAACGCTACCAAAAAAACTGTTAGCGATCGCAGGGATCAGGCCTGACTCTGCGAACGCTGCAGTTATGCATTTAGTGTTTTGTAAGTGACCGTGATCGATCGATACTGCACTTGGGTGGGCTGGGCCGAGCCGGGCGGAGGGGCAAAACGCAGGTGCTAGCAGGTATCTGGGCTGATCCCGCTAACACTGTGTTTTTGGGAACCCTAAACTGCTGGGGACGCTAGTATAGATCTGATCGGATCAGATATTGATCCGTACAGATACTATACCACTAAGGGAGGCGTATGCTGCGTGCGTGGGTGTTAGCAGTACTGGCGCTAATCTGACGCTGCCTGGGGCGATGCATATCACCGCCGGGCGATCAGGGGGCTAAATCTTTATTCGGTAATAAACGGCGGGTGCCCTGACACTATAAAAAATAAACAAACTAACCAGCGTCACCCGTAACGATTATACAGTGATCAGTGGTGAAAGGGTTAACTAGGGGGCAATCAAGGGGTTAAAACATTTATTAGGTAGTATATGGGGGTCCCTGTCGCTATAAAACGCTGACGGCGAACCTAAATATTTACCTCACTAACTAGCGTCACCAGCGACACTAATACAGCGATCAGAAAAATGATCGCTTAGCGACACTGGTGACAGGGGGTGATCAAGGGGTTAAAACTTTATTAGGGGGGGTTAGGGGGGTACCCTAGACCTACAGGGGGCCTAACACTCACTGCCCTGACACTAACTGTCACAAACTGACACTATGCAGTAATCAGAAAAAAAAAAAAAAAAAAAAAAAAAAAACCTGCTTGGTGTCAGTTTGTGACAGGGGGGGGGGGGTGATTGGGGGGGGATCGGGGGGCGATCGGGGGGGGGATCGGGGTGATTTGTGTGCCTGGCATGTTCTACTGTGTGTGTGTGTGTTGGTGCACTCACATTTCAGTCTTCTCTCCTCGGCCCGGAACGGAAAATACCGAGCCGAGGAGAGATGACATCATTTCCTCTGCCTCTGTGTACAATACAGAGGCAGGGAAATGATCCCATTGGCTGGGAGCGATCGCGAGGGGGGGGCCACGAATGGATGGCCTCCCCCTCACCTCCAATCGCCGGGGGACATTTGCCGACCGCCGCAGGCACCGGGGGGGGGTCCGATCGGACCCCCCACCCGCGGGCAGGCAAGGACGTACATGTAAGTCCTTTTGCCTGCCCGTGCCATTCTGCCGACGTATATAGTCGTGCGGCGGTCGGCAAGTGGTTAAGGGAACAAGATGGATTCTTCTGACACAACAACAAGATTTTTGTACCACAGGAGACCAGAACTTAATTTTTAACGTGTGCCATGATCATCAGTTGGCCAATCATTTTGGAGTATATAAGACCACCAAACTTATCCAACGGCCCTTCTGGTGGCCAGGCCTGAGCCAAGACTGCAAGGATTATATTGAATCCTGCGCAACCTGCCTTCGCAGTAAAGAAGGCAACACCAAAGCCTGGGGCCTGTTAAGGCCATTACCAGTAGGGATGGGCCAAATTACCCCTTGTTCGGTTCGCACCAGAACTCTCGAACATCAGGGAAGTTCGGAACCGAATAACGAACCCCCCTGAAGTCTATGGGACCTGAACGTGAAAAATCAAAAGTGCCCATTTTGAAGGCTTATATGCAAGTAATTGGGCATACGATGGTTATGGGGGCCCGGATACTGCCCTGGGGGCCATGTATCAATGAAAAACAAGTTTGTAAAAAACATCATTTTTAAATGAGCAGTGATTTATTGATGCTTAAAGTGCAAGTATAAAAATGGAAAATTCCTTTCAATAAAGTGCCTGGGGGGTCTTCTTAGTCCACTTGTAAAGTGGCACATCTGTACTGTGCATAAAAGCTGCTGCAGCAATAATTGCATTTATAAAGCCAAAAAAATGAAATTTTCACTGCAAGCTTTCTTTATTTTGTAAGCAACGGCTTGGAGAGCCAGGCTGTATGATAAGGCCACAATATAGTGCATGGGGAACAAGATCAGATATTTTTTGTATAAATGCTGGTGTCTCTACCACAGACATTGGATTTCTACTTTTGTAACGGGTGCGGAAAAATTGTTCTTTGGGTGTTGGTGGCGCCTTCACACTGTAACCCTATAGAGGTACTCTTGATGAAAGCAAGAATTGGCCTTGCTATCAAAAATTGTAATGATGTGGGGAAAGATTGTTCTTTGGGTGTCGGTTGCACCTTCACACCATAACCCTATAGAGATACTCTTGATAAAAGCAAGAATTGACCTTGCTATCAAAAATTTTAATGATATGCACCTGTCAAACAGGTGTGGAAAAATTGGTCTTTGTCTTTGTTAATTGTGCCCATGAAACCTACACCAAAAACATTCTTCTAGATGAAATAAACACCAACAACTCTAGGCAGCCTAGAAGTCCTGCAGAGATACCAAATCCCAAAAACACTAATGCCCCGTACACACGGTCGGACATTGATCGGACATTCCGACAACAAAATCCTAGGATTTTTTCCGACGGATGTTGGCTCAAACTTGTTTTGCATACACACGGTCGCACAAAGTTGTCGGAATTTCCTATCGCCAAGAACGCGGTGACGTAAACCACGTACGACGAGACTAGAAAAGGCCAGTTCAGAACCAAGCACCCTTTGGGCTCCTTTTGCTAATCTCATGTTAGTAAAAGTTTGGTGAGAGACGATTCGCGCTTTTCAGACTCTTGGTTTTCAGATCGTTTTCTGCTGTTCAGTTTGTGTTTGTGGGTTTGTATCTGCCCTTCAGTGCGTGCAGCAAGCTACGCGTGACTTATTTGAGTCATTGTGTTCTTGTTCGTTCATTACTGTTTTTCAGGTCGCTCTTCACAGGCCTTGCTGTTCTTCGGTGTGAGTTCTGTTACTTTGTTCTGAGCAGCCGACCGTTTTCTAGCCATGTTGCGTATACGTACTCCTCGTAGAGTTCGTGCTGTGCGGGGGCTTGGTGTTGGGGTCCTGACCTTGACACAAGTCCAGTCCATGAACAGGGTGGGGAGGAGTTCATGGACCAAGAATTGGTAGCTTCAGCGTGACCAGTTCTGTCATATGCCTTTTCTCCGTGAGATCAGTGAGAATAATCCTGATGATTTCAGGAACTTTCTCCGGATGACGGACCCCGTATTTCACTGTTTGTTGGCTTTGCTGACCCCCTATATCAGCAGGCAGGATACCTGCATGAGGCAAGCCATCACTCCGGAGCAGAGGCTCATCGCCACCCTGCGGTACTTGGCGACGGGGAGAAGCCTGCAGGACCTCAAGTTCTCAACAGGCATCTCCTCCCAGGGCTAAATAACCCCTAAAATAGAAAATCACACACCAATAAAGTAATGTGCGAAAAGTATGAAATTTAGTAAACAAATAAATAATTGTCCATTTCAAAAAAGTATGCTGAGCTTGAATAGACAAAAATGTGCATGTAGTTCACTTCTTGAAGTCCATCCTCCACCACACCACGAGTGAAAAATCACACAGAATGCTCGCTTACCAGACAGCAAGCTCAGATTAGCTTGCGACCTATACCCGGCCAGGGCCTTTGCTAATGGAGGATGAAATCCAGACACAGCCCTTCAGGATGGTCAGCATGTATAACAGAGACCGCCAAACTCCCCAATCAAAGATCGTATATATGGTCAGAGAATGATGGCATTCTGGTTTGGCTTATAGGAGTTGCTGTCCTATCAGCTCCCAGTTTCTGAAACTGTCTCCATGTGTTCATCTCTAGAGATGAACACATGGAGACAGTTTCAGAAACTGGGAGCTGATAGGAGTGATTTTTCACTCGTGGTGTGGTGGAGGATGGACTTCAAGAAGTGAACTACATGCACATTTTTGTCTATTCAAGCTCAGCATACTTTTTTGAAATGGACAATTATTTATTTGTTTACTAAATTTCATACTTTTCGCACATTACTTTATTGGTGTGTGATTTTCTATTTTAGGGGTTATTTAGCGCTGCTACTTCTTGCTATATGTTTATTGTGTGTATCCCACTTCTAGCAGCAGCTTGTTTGATTTTTGGTTCATTTATTTAGATATTTGGCAATTTCACCTACAGCGCGGTATTTTTTGTTTTATTATCTCCCCCCAGGCTCTGGGGATCATTATCCTGGAGACCTGTTCTGCCATCATCCAGGTCCTGCAGAAGGAGTATATTAAGGTAAGATTTTTATCCTTTAATATCACATTTTATTTTCTTTAATGTTTGATAATATATTGTATTTCTTTCCTCATTCCCTAATTACCATGATTGTAATATGCTGTGAATGTCCCCTTTGTCTTCATTCATGCTGGATT
Source organism: Aquarana catesbeiana (assembly GCF_042186555.1). NCBI lineage: Eukaryota > Metazoa > Chordata > Amphibia > Anura > Ranidae > Aquarana > Aquarana catesbeiana. The sequence continues at coordinate 63,223,450 of NC_133333.1, read as the reverse complement.
TTTATCTAATTATTTTTTTGTCCTTCATACATATTTGTCTTCACTTACCTCCCCAGCATGGTCTACAGGCCCTATATTCACCTCATGTAGTCACTTAACAATGTATTTTGTCAGCTCCATAGTAGTGCTTTACCCCAAACACCACCTAAAATGTTTTAAAATGTGATTGGTGCTTTAAATTCAGGCAGAGTGCCAGAGGCTTTTTTTTGGGTGGTCCCCAAATCATTTTTAACCCTCCCTCCCCCCAACTGCTAAGTCAGCTGATACCAATTCTCTATCTATCCTCAATCATCTATCTGCTGACTTTGCCAAACCCATACACACTATACCCATCTCTTTTGTGGTCAGATCTATGGATGAATTCCCCAAAGCATGTAGTGCAAGGGCCTGCCTGTATACTTTCAAATGGTAATGTTTAAGGTTTTTTATCCTATTATTATCTTGATAGATAATAGCAGAATGTCCAAATGTGCTCAAATGTGTACAATGTGTATTTATATCTTTGTATTATGACACTTCTTACCTGTCCAGTGGGCTGCCAATAGTGTAACTAAGGAGGGGCTGTTCAAAGTAATACCCATTATTTAGGCATGCATCTCTCAATGAAGTGGAGAGGGTTACCTGTCCAAGAGCTCCCCCCACCCTATAATGTTAGAAATGGCCCATGAGAGTGGGTGGGGGAGGGGGAATCTGATAGGTGTACCTTATACTTTGGTGTTTAAAAACTCCCATTAATAAATGTTATCTTGATGTTGGCCAAGAATGTTTGTGTCTAATCTATTTTCCATGTTTTAATGTGCAAAAAGACTAATTTTTTTTTTCCTCCACAGTTTCCTTCCACGCCACAGGAATGGCAGACTGTGGCCTCCCACTTTGCTCAGCGGTGGGACTTTCCTAACTGCGGAGGGGCAATTGATGGGAAACACGTCCACATCATCCCACCACCCAACTCGGGGTCATACTATTATAATTATAAAGGGTTCAATAGTATTGTAATGTTGGCGGTGGTGTCGGCTAATTATGAGTTCCTGTATGTGGACGTGGGGAAGAATGGCCGGATGTCCGATGTGGGAGTCAGCGCCCAGAGGGAGTTTTACAGGCGTCTCCAGAATGGCAGCTTGGACTTGCCACCTCCAGAAGACAATGTGGAAGGACTCCCATTCGTCTTCGTTGCGGATGAAGCCTTTGCGCTGGGGGACCACCTTATGCGGCCCTTCACGATGAGGACCCTCACCCCGGACAAGAGGGTTTTTAATTACCGGCTGGCCACAGCCAGAAGAGTGGTGGAGAACACATTTGGAATTATGGCCAGCCGGTTCCGCCTATTTCTTACACCCATCCATATGGTGGAGTATAAACTGAATCATATAATCCTGGCGTGCTGTGTTCTACATAACTTTTTACGGCAACATTCTGCCAACTATGCTGGCTCAGTTGGGCCTGAGGCCGGAATTCTAAATGAAACAACCCTGTCGGCGCTTGAAAGTGGCCGTCCTGGCTTGTCCTCCCTGAGTGCCCGTGATGTCCGGCTAAGATACCTTGAGTTCTTTGCGGGTAGGGGGGCCATCAATATGCCAGACAATTTGTGAAACCTTGATCAAATGAAAAAAAAAAAATTAAGCAAATCTTTGGTGACATTTACTGCTTGTGTTTGTTTTAGCTGACCCTGACCGAAATGTGGTGAGTCCTGAAAATGGCGTGATTGTGTAACCTTATACAAAGCACTGTTGGGTGTTATTTACTAAAGGCAAATACACTTTGCACTACAAGTGCACTTGAAAATGCACTGAAACTGCACTTGTAGTGCAAAGTGGATTTGCCCTTAGAAAATAACGCCCATTGTCACAGAAAGCAGCAATTACATCACCACAAAAGTGTTGTAGCGTTGAGACAATAATCCACACATTCTTGATTAACAATCTTTTTAATACCTGCACAATCACATGTGCATTTAGAAAAGGTTTTTAAAACAAACCAACATGTTTGTTGTATAACAATTTTTGGGGTGGCATTATATAAAATAGAAATGTCCATTTAAGATAAAACAGGAATGTTTCAAAACAACAAGAAAGACACAAATTTTGAACTTACAAAGTTCACATTAGGTAAAACTTGAAGGCAATATCAGACATGAGTATTTAGGAACTGTGTTTGATATTGCGCTCAGATGGGGTGAAGTCACCCCAGGAAAAGCCAAATTTTGAAGATGCACACCAATTTACGAATGTCAACATGTGCTAGCTGCCATCACGGGGGATCAAGGGACTTGTTTTGGGGGAGCAACCCCCTTCCTCTCAGATACTTTATTATTGAGGAAGGGGTTGCACCCCCCAAAACGCGTCCCGTGATGGCAGATAGCACATGTTGACACACTGTGCATTCCCCCAAAGGGATTTGGAGTTTTAAACTCTCCCCAAAACATCAATGATGTTATTATTTTTTTGAATAACATCATTGATGTTTTTCTTGAGGTTTTCCAATGCTAAATTACACCCCATGATCTCCCCGATGAGGATCTGTGCACTTTCTGAGGTGAAATGCCCTGGATCCACAACATCACGATCACCTAAAAAGAGAGAAACCAAAAAAAACCCAGGTATTGTAAAAATGCCGGCATCCATCTCTTACCTGAGCCTGTGGTCGCAGACACTCACCTGTTGTGGTGCCTATTTCCACCACGTCTTCCTCCTCTTGCTCTGCTTGTGTTGGTGGTATTTCCCCTTCTTCCAGAGGTGGGGGGTCTCTGGTCTCCTCGGATGAGGGGTGTCCTCCGAGTCTTTTCTCCCCTATGTAAAACAAAAATGGTATACTTAGTACACAGATATTTGATGGCAGAACTATAAAGATGAAACATTGCTTGGAAGTGGTGTACAATTGTCTATTTTTGCAGAGTTCCAAGATGTAGAATTTTTAGTGTCCTTTGTCAAGCTTCAATACTTTACCTGTTTTGTACAAGCTTCACAGATGGAGACCCCCCTATAGTATCCACTGGAGCACCTGTGTGGGCCCCCTAATAAAAAGGGTGTTCTGGTGTCCCACACTAGTGCTCCAGCGTCCAGATGTAAAAAAACAGCTGCTGAGTGTCCTCTCCTTACATAGAATCTAGTTTGCATTTCATTCTAGTAACAAACCCATCTACACAACCAAATATTTTTCATACAAGTAGGCTCTAAAAAATGTGGGCAAATGCATATGGCCAAAACAATGGTGTTTTATAGGCCGAAAGAAAAATGTTTGATACGAACGATTAATGTGCCCATGAACATGAAAGTTGCCATTTTAAACTGTACACTTAAGAAAAGCACATGGAGCAGCACGAACGTAATAAAGACAAAAAGAATAGGAACACAGCACAACTACGTACTTTTTTGCAGCACTCTCCGGATCTTTCTGTACTGTTCGGACTCTCTTAATTTCAGGTCCGACCACCGCTTCCTGAGCTGATCTTTCGATCGTCGTACTCCGAAATTCCGGTGCAGACTTTTGACCACTTTCGCCATGATCTTGGCCTTTCTGATATTGGGGTTGGGGTAAGGTCCATACTTTCCGTCATAGTTGGCCTTCTTCAGGATGTCAACCATCTCCAACATCTCACCAAAGGACATAGGCCTTAAATTGTCTCCTTCTGGATCGGGACGTTTCCGAATCCAGGCTTTCCTCCTCCTCCTCCTCCTCGTTGCTATAATTAGCAGGCACCTGCTCTGACTCCGCCATGTGCTCTTCACCCACTGCGCCAAACGAAAAGGGGCGGAGAATAGACTAGAAAGAACGTCAGGGGCGGGGTTAAAGAAATAAAAAAAGAGAGGGTCGCACCAGCCATGTGCATTATCTTTTGTAAAACATTTATTGAATAAAATGATAAAAGAAATTACTCACAAGCAGTAGTGAAATTAGGTGCCGTAGAACTCGAGCATCAACTAGCAACAAGTGGTTATAGTGATGAGCGAATCCTTCCAAAGGTCTTAGAGGAACATATAGGCATCACTACCAGCTAACGCGTTTCGAAGGGCACGTCCCTTCTTCATCAGAGCTCAGCAGTGAACCCTCCTTCAGTGGTCCCTGTATATATAGTGAATGCCAAAAGGCACAGTCAATGGATAGGGGAGGGCCCATAGAGCCCCTCCCCCTCAGTGAATCCCTCCCTCCTAAGCTCCTCACTTGTACAAGTGGATAAATAATTAATTAGTTAATTAGTGAATAGATTAATAAAAATGAGTATAGAATATAAATGGGTATCACTGCGGTAGAATACAACCAAAAAACAGCAGGAGCTAACCATGGGTGTATATAATATATAGTGATAGATAAAAAAGTGTTGTTGGGCACAGAAAGGTGCAGGGTGGCATGGGCTAAGTGCACCTATTGACAGGGAAAGGAGCCATATAGTTTTCAGGCTAGCGTATGTAGATGGACACTGTACCTTTAGTGGGCGGAGTTACACGCATGCGCAGTGTGTATAAAGCGTAACACGCGTGCGTAGTACGTATGATCTGTGAGCAGAGGAAGGAGTATCGGAGGTGCCGATCGTGATAACGAAGGTAAGAGCCAAACTTGGGCCTATACTGCTTCTAGATTGAGGCCTATATTGTAACTAGATTAGGATAGTTTTGCCTGACATTAGAGTTTGTCTTGTGTTGTGTCTTGCAGTGAAAATGGATATCTTGAAAGATACCAACTTTATGGCAATCTTCATAGATATGTTCAGGGAGCTGCCTTGTCTTTGGGAGATAAACCACCCACATTATAAGAACCAAACAAAGAGAAAGGCAGCACTGGATCAATTGCTGGAATTTGTGAAGACGGTGATCCCCACGGCAGACATGACCTATTTGAAGATCCTAATTGGTGGCCTGAGGAGCACTTATCTAAGGGAGCACAAGAAGGTCCAGGATTCCCAGAGATCCGGAGCAGCAGATGACATCTATGTCCCCAGGATGTGGTACTATGACAGGCTGCATTTTCTGGCAGGTCAGACTGAACCCAGGTCATCACTCTCCAGTCTTCCTTCCATGCTTCCTCCCCCCCCCCAGCTGAGGCTTCTGATGCCCAACCTGGGCCTTCCAGGCAGCAACATGTGGAGGAGCCCAGCTTGAGCCAGGTATAGCATTCTACTAAATATTTCTGCGTTTGCAAATGCGTTTGCAAATGCGTGCGGACTAAACCCCTTTTTTAACGCTTACTGCTAGATAGGTCAATTTGGTTGTCTGCAAGCTGGTGGTAAGTAGACTTTGGCTTTTTCCTGGGCATTCCCCAGACACTTGTTGGTACCTTTTTTAGCCTCCCAATGCTGCTTACTGCGATAGCCAGCTATAAATGAGAGTGGTGGCAAGCTTTTGTTATCACGTGAGTGTTTGTATTGGTCCAGTAGTGCACCAACACCTTTGCAGCCATTGTGCTATTGCTGGGTGCTTGGTGTGCTCCTGTACCTTTAAGGAGGGGTGGGCTCCCCTCCAGCCACCTGCTCTCATTTATCCATTAAATGCATGTGCCTCCACTGTGGGGACACTTATACTTTAGTGTTAGGACCACTGATACAAGGGTGCCGTGACGTGGCTCTGTGGCTCACGCATGCGTTTGCAAATGCGTGCGGACTAAACCCCTTTTTTAACGCTTACTGTTAGATTGGTCAATTTGGTTTTCTGCAAGCTGGTGGTAAGTAGACTTTGGCTTTTTCTTGGGCATTCCCCAGACACTTGTTGGTACCTTTTCTAGCCTCCCAATGCTGCTTACTGCGATAGCCAGCTATAAATGAGAGTGGTGGCAAGCTTTTGTTATCTCTAAATATTTCTGCTTGTCCAATCAATGATGTTAACTAGATGTTAGTTTGGAGTACTAATTTATGATTGTGATTGATGATGCAAAAAGTAAAACCATGTCCCTTTTTCATACACAGGGAAGTCTCAGCCAGGAGGTGGCCGGACCGAGCAGGCTGCCTGATATCCAGGTCCCTCCCAGCCACCTGCTAAGAGAAAGTGGCAGGAAGAGGAGTACCCTGGAGGAGGCTGCCATAGGCCTCTTTTGGAAGGCTACAGAGGCCCTGACAGCCCCCCACACTGTGGAGGAGGACTTTGCTGGCATAATTGCCTGCAAAATGCAGCGGATGGAGGAGGGCCAAGAACTCATGTGTGAGTCCTTACTGTTGGAAGCTCTCAATAAGGGGTTGAGGGGCCAAATAACATCCGCTACCCACATTTGTGACCTCACACGTGGTCCTACTACTACTCCTCCTCCTCCTCCAGGTCCTACTAGTCCTCCTCCTCCTCCAGGTCCTACTCCTCCTGCTGCCACATCTCCAACAGCAGAGCCACAGCCAAGAAGGAAGCGTGGAAAGAAGACCAGAAAGTGATGACCCTGGGTCCAGTCTGGTCTGGCAAAAGATGCAGGCTCTTGTAGTACCACAGCCTGGGGACACAGATGTCATCTGCTGCTTTCCAGGTCTCGGGGACTTCAGGACCAAACTGCACTCCCTTAGATATGGACTCCTCAGGCCACCAATTTTGATGTTAAAGAATTGATGTCTGCCCTGGGGGTCCAAGGCTTTGCCAATTTCTGCTGTTTCTCCAGCGTTGCCTCCCTCTTTGTTTGGTTCTGAGCCCTTAATAAAGGAATTTTTGTTTCAATTATACTCGCCCATGTGTGTTTTCCTTAAAAAAGGACAGTTTGTTTGTGAGGATTCAAGTACATTTCTAAAGTACAATGTGAAATTAACAAGAGACACCAACACCAAGCAATCTCCTTGAGATTAAATAATACAAGATATCAATGGTGTTGTGGTAACTTGACACACAAAACACACACACAAAAATATTCTGGAGTAAAACTAAAAATAAAACAAAACCAAGATCAGCCTTAAAAAAAATACAAACCTAAAAAAAAAAAAAAAATTATGCCTTAAAATAAAAAAAAAAAAAATAAAACAACACAAAAAAAAATTTCTCAGATGTGACAAATCAAAATATATTGAGGGAATCCCGATAAATGATAAAGAAAGAAGTTTGTGAGAAGTCTGTGTGAATATGAGCACAATATTATATTATACAATATAATATTGCAGTAACGCACAGAACTATATGCATTAAACTTGCAGTAACGCAATGAAATATATGACGTACACTTGCAGTAACGCACAGAAAAAAAACTGTTAAATGGTCACTACACTTATACTGACTGAGCTATCCCTACATTGACACTAATGTAAAGATGACTGGTCGCACTACACTCACAGTGAACTATCCCTAGATGCACACTAAACTGATATTCTACTGACAATAGTATCAGAATAGCACACTATAGCATACTAACTGTCTAATAGCACTGAACAGAGCCCTGTTCTATCTCTCGCCACGCCACTATCACATTACAAATGGCTGCTATAGAAAGAATACTTTTATAGTGTGGGGCAGGATTAGGAGCAATGAGCCATAATTGGATACAGTCATCATGATGTTGTCCAATCATGGCTCTAATAGTGCTCTGTGCCCTGTTGGGCAAAGCTTTCTTTGCTTCACCCAATCAGGGCTTTCAATGCACTGTGCAGCGGCACAGTGCATTGTGGTCGTTTGGAGGGCCAAACAAACGGTCGAACAACCTTTTAATTCGGTTGTTCGGAGAATTTCCGAACAGCCAATGTTCGGCCCGAACTCATGCTTGGTCCGAACCGTTCGCCCATCTCTAATTGCCAGTCCCTGATGCCCCCTGGAAGATGTTGCCCATGAACTTCATTGTGGATCTACCCCCTTCTGAGGGATTTACTTCTATTTTTGTAATAGTAGATTGGTTGTCTAAAATGTCCTATTTTGTACCTATGGTGGGCACTCCCTCTGCTGCAGACACAGCCCATGCCTTTATAAAAGAGATAGTAAGACTCCATGGCCTGCCCAGAAACATTGTCTCTGAGAGAGGAGTACAATTTACCACCAGATTATGGAGAACAAAGCCTTAGACATTGATGTCTGCTTATCCTCAGCTACCAAAGCCGGCAGAATATTAACATGCATAAAAAAGTGATATACTCCAGGGAAAAAACAATAATCCTGCCACTTTAAAAAAACTCTAGTTAGGCCCCATCTGGGGTATTCCATCTAGTTCTGGTCACCAGTCCTCACCATTCCTCAGAAGGAAAGTGCTGGAGCTGGAGAGAGTCCAAAGAAGGGCAACAAATAAATAAGGGGACTGGAGGACCTCAATTACGAGGAATGACTGCAAACACTAAATTTATTCTCGCTGGAGAAGCGGCGCTTAAGAGGGGACATGATATTGATCTACAAATATCTCAATCGGGATTCCAACATAGGAAAAAAACTATTAAGTCTTAGGGTGTGTGAGAGGACATGGGGCCACACAATGAGACCGGAGGAGAAGTTGTTTAACCTTAAACTGTGCAGGGGGTTTTTGTCAGGGCAATACGGATGTGGAACTCTCTTCCACAATTGGTGGTGGCTGCGGGGAGTATGGATATTTTTAAAAGACTCTTGGATTATATCTTAAAGAGCACAACATACAGGGATATGGGAAATAATTATAGACACTAACACATGTACACCAACACAGGTGGAACTGGATGGACTATTGTCTTTTTTCAGCCCTACATACTATGTAACTATGTACCAACCCCAAAGCAACAGCCAGACGGAAAGAACCAACCAAACCCTAGAACAATGCCTTTGGTGTTTTTCCACAAGATAATTGGGTATCTCTGCTACCCTGTGCAGAATAACAACTCAATTCATGCTACTATCAAACTCCATTCTGGGCCAGCTATTGGTATCACCCGTCCTTTCTACCTGACGTTTTGCCAGAAACTCCTGTGCCCGCAGTTCAAGACAGACTAACCTCCATCCTTACCAACTATCAGGTTCTTCAGGAGACCTTTTCAAAAGCACAGGAGGACTATAAAAGGCACTACCATAAAAAGAGGAGGGGAATCCACGGCTAACTTGAAACTGCCTTGCCCCTTTCACGTGTCTCTTCTGAAACCTGCCTCTCCAGATCATTTTCCAAAAAGGGAAGACCCACCTCCACCACCTGTTACTGTGGGTGAGGAAACTGAATTTGAGCTGCAAGCCATTCTTGATTGCAGAAAACGAGGAAGGCAAACTCAGTACCTCGTCATGCTCCAAGATTGCTCCATGGGTTCTTCAACAGAAATCCTGAAAAGAGATCATGCTTGGGCATTTGGAGGCTGCCCATAGCGGGGGCACTGTCGGGAGATGAGCCAGAGAAGAGCTGCCCGTAGGCCTGGCACAGTGGCCAATTTCCAATATGGCCACGTCCGCATGAATATTCACATGCTGCGAAGGCTTGCGGGCGCAAGTCATGCACATCAGATCCTGGTGCCCTCTGGCCTTTTAAAAGGGTGACTGTGGCACATGGACATTGCTGACTGGACTTCAGCTTCCTGCGTCCTGTTCCTGTGTTTTCTGTTGTTTATGATCACCTGTTACCGACTCAGCCTGCCCTTGGATACCTCTTGTCTCCCTCCCATCTCTGACCTCGGATTGCTCACTGATCTTCTGTTGTCTCCTGTCCTGTGTATGACCCCAGCTTGCCTAACCATGGTTCTGATATCTGATCCGCCGACCACTGACTTCCTGACCTCTGCTACCGTCCCTGACTACGCCTTCTGTTGTGCCCCATCTGCTGTGATCCACTTTGGTGCCTACCTGCTGTACCCAGCCAGCATTACCTATCTACTGTACTCGCCTGCTCCTCCAGCCTGCAGTACTTACCTATTTTATCCAGCTTGCTACACTTACCATTGCAACCTATTTCCAGCTGTGTGCAGTCTGCACCACCTTCAGCCCCCCTGAGTCCTACTGCACACCTCATCTGGTAGCCACCTGCTGAGAGATCCCCACACCACCATCCCTCATCTGTGGCACAGCTGGCAATCCCTGCTTCTTTGGGCTTCATGTTTCCTGTTATCACCTTAAGGGGCACCGAGCACTCAGCCACAAGGAGAGCCCTTTCAGCATTTTGGCTTCAGGGTCAGGTACGTGACACCCACGTTGAAATAAAGCAGTCACCATCCATCACCATCCGCAGAAGACACTGCCACCTTAGAATGGTAAAATTGCCTGCTTGCGAGCTAGAATGGACCTTCAATCAAGAAAGGTCAAAAGAGCTTTTGGCTAAATACCCAGCCAGAGCCTCTCAGAGATGTTCCTAAAAATAAAAGATGTTCCACATAGCGTAAAAACGTTATCATAATTTATTAAAAATGTAGAATCCCACTTACATCAATGTAGAAATGAAACACTAAAACAATCTCGCCGGCCGGCATAGAGAAAGTAACCTTCGGGAACTGAGGTATGTGATAATGTCAGCACGTCGCTTCACCCTATGCGTTTCATCAAAGGATGACTATGTCGGGGGGCACTAATACCAATGTACCAATAAACCCTCCACATTCCATCTTTGGTTCTTTAAACACTTGCTGACCGGGCCATAGCCAATTAACGGTTACAGCGCAGTCGGCTAGTTCTGGGAGGGCATACATTGATGTCCTCCCGAACTCATCCATGCCACATCAGTGCTCATCCACGCCACATCTGTGCCCATCCATGACTCATACAATGTACCCCTACCCATTCACATGGGGGGGCCCAGCCGATCCCCACAACCACCGGGCAAGGGTTGTGGGGATGAGGCCCTTGTCCCCATCAACATGAGGACAAGGTGCTTTGGGGGGGCACCTTCCCAATGTTGAGGGCATGTGGCCAGGTACGGTTCAGGAGGGGGGGCACTCTCTCGTCCCCCCCTCCTTTTTCCTGCAACCTGACATTTTTTTTTATTTTGGCATGGAGTTACCCTTAATATCCATACCAGACCCGAAGGACCTGATAATAGACTGGGGGGGACCCACGCAGTTTCTTTAAATAATTTTTTATGTTTATATGTTTATTGCCGGGATCCAACAATACATTACAGCCGCAAGCAATTTAACATGAATATTTTCCTTTAGAAATGTCATTTTGCTGCGGTACTGTTTATAAACATGGGAAAGATGTGCTATTTTACAGGCAGACTAAGGGGACCCCAGGCACGATATTTAAAGGAATATTTCATTTTTATTGTTTCACTTTAAGCATTATTAAAATCACCGCTCCTCAAAAAAACATCAGTTTTAAAAACGTTGTTTTGCATTTATTCATATGCCCTGGGCCCTGGGGCAGTACCCAGGTCCCCAAACACTTTTTATGGCAATAACTTGCATATAAGCCTTTAAAATGAACACTTTTGATTCTTCACGTTCGTGTCCCATAGACTTTAATGGTGTTTGCACGTTGGCACAAATTTTTTGTCTGTTCGCATGTTCTGGTGCGAACCGAACCGGGGGTGTTCGGCTCATTCCTAGTCCTCAGGCAAACTCTATACCTTTCTGTGCCCTAACCACCCTTAAAATCTGGGACCGTTTACTTAACATTCCCTTACTATCTTCCTACATAAGTCCACTACGCCACTCAAAGGTAATCCTGAATTCCCTCCAGGGTTGCGATCAGCCCTCGTTTTCTACTTCTAAAACCCATTTCTTAATAACCGATGTTACTGATTTAACCTGTCTAAAACCTTTGACCCAATTATCCAAGTAGGTGGCTTTTGTATTTCAAGCTTCGTAACTTCTATAATTTGTGAAAAACAAGAGGACCTTTGAATCTCTATGTACACAGCCTTACCCCCCTACACATACTGTCTCCTTTTTTTATAATTTTCTCCTAACCAAGATTTTTCCTGATAAATCTTATTTCATGGAATAGGAAAGGGAGCTAGGAGTTATTTTCACAGAGGAAGAAGTTTGTAAATCTTGTATATGGACTCTTTACTGTTGCGAGTAAAATACAGGAAATAAACCTTAAAATCATCACGAAATGGTATCACTGTCCTTGGATACTACATAAAATATTCCCAAACACATCTGACCAATGTTGGCGATATCTATCCAATGTAGGTACAAGGCAGCCCATATGGTGGAGTTGTCCTACTTTGTGCCCATTTTGGGATGATGTTTTTAAAACATATAGTGCTTTTGCCCCAAACTTCCCAAATAGCTCCATTATCTATTTTTCTAGAATATGTTTCAGGAGTCAAGAAGATGATTTTTCATTCCTTTTAAGTGGCTGCCAGGGCGATAATTCTGAGATACTGGAAATCCCAGCAATCCTAGCACATATTGTCATTTTTTAACCTTTTTTTCTTTTTCTTCCGTTTTTTTTTTGTCTTTCTCCATATTAGCCATGGTTTTTAACATTTAATTTCTTAACATATATTTGCAATGCTATTTTGCTATTTTAATATTTCTTATGGCAATTTATGGTAAGATCCATAGGTAGATTAATAAATATACTTAAACATACTTAAGGCTCCTATGAGCTCTACTGTATATTTCCATGTTGTGAATTGTAATGTGTTTTTTTCCCCTCCTTTTTTTATTCTCTTTCTGTAAAAACTATAATTTTCTATTATTATGAAAATTTCAATAAAGATATATTATTAAAAAACATCAAGGGCAACATGTTTACTTGCTGCCTAATTTATCCCACCAATCTTTAGATGCCACTGTGACAATAAAATCAGTGTAATTCACTTAACCTGTCAGTGATCATAAAGTTATGGTTGATTGGTGTATACTTTCTCCAAGGGCAGGATTTCCATTGGTGGAGCTTGTGGGCTTGCAACCCCTGGAGCCCTAAGCTACAGCCCTTTTTTACAAATAACAGTCTTCTTTCCCTCTGCCACCTAATAGGGCCAAACCTTTTAGAGCCTAAAAGTAAACTTGGCCTTGTTTCTTCCCATATTTTTGTGGGTTGCTTTTTGGTTTTCTCGTTTCCGCCAACTGTAGGTTAATCGATTTGTTTCCAAAGCCCCATATATGGTTCCCAAATAATGTAAAAAACAACTGTAATCAAAGAACCAATATAGCAGGGGTAGGCAACCTTCGACAGATGGAGATCTACTTGAACAACACTGATTAAGTCAAAGGTCACCAAAAAAAACACAGTAAGGGCTCTTTCACATGGGGCGGATCAGTGATGATCCGCCCCGTGAACATCCGCTTGCTCAGCGGGGATCGCTCCACCGATCCCCGCTGAGCAGGAAGATGACAAGTCCGTCGCTGCAGCGATGGACCTGTCAGAGCGCCGCTCTCCCCTATGGGGGATCGGGTGGTGATGGACCGTAGAGTCCGTCGTCACCCGATCCGATCAGAAAACGGATGGAAAAGTAGGTTTTTCCTCCGTTACACTTTTTCTGATCAGAGTGGGTCGGATGTCAGTGGACATGTCACCGCTGACATCCGACGCTCCATAGAGGTCTATGGAGCGTCCATTCAGGTCCGCCTAAAAAACTGACATGCGGACCTGAACGGACAGTCCGTGTGAAAGAGGCCTAAGACCGCCCCTTTATTTTTATTTTTTTATTTTTTTAAATATTTTATTTTTGCTCTGCGTAAAAATATTTTAAGTATTACAAGAGAGTGCAGGGTTTAGGAGTATATACAGGGATCACGAGTGCGCTGCACTCAGAATGCAGGGTTAAGGAGTGTATTACACTGAGACTGCAGGGTTAAACAGTGTGTTATGCTCAGAATGCAGGGTTAAGGACTGTATTATGCTCAGTCAGATAGCAGGGATCAGGAGTATGTTGCGCTCAGAATGCAGGGATCAGAAGTGCGCTGTGCTCAGAATGCAGGGTCAAGGAGTGCAGTATGCTCAGAATGTAGGGTTTAGGAGTGCGTTGCACTCATGATGTAGGGTTCAAGAGAGCATTGAGCTCAGAATGCAGGGTTCAGGAGTGTGTTGCGCTCAGAATGCAGGGTTTAGGAGTGCGCTGCACTCAGAATGCAGGGTTCAGGAGGGTGTTGCGCTCAGAATGCAGGGTTCAGGAGTGCATGGTGCTCAGAATGCAGGGTTCAGGAGTGCGTTGCGCTCATAATGCAGGATTCAGGAGTGCGTTGCGCTCATAATGCAGGATTCAGGAGTGCCTTGCACTCAGAATGCAGGGTTCAGGAGTGTGTTGCACTCAAAATGCAGGGTTCAGAAGTGCATTGCACTCAGAATGCTGGTTAAAGGAGTGCATTAGGCTCATAATGCAGGGTTCATGAGTGTGTTGCGCTCCGAATGCAAGGTTCAGGAGTGTGTTGCGCTCCGAATGCAGGGTTCAGGAGTGTGTTGCGCTCCGAATGCAGGGTTCGGGAGTGCATTGCACTCAGAATGCAGGGTTCAGGAGTGTGTTGCACTCAGAATGCAGAGTTCAGGAATGCATCAGGCTCAGAATGTAGGGTTAAGGAGTGCATTAGGCTCAGAATTCAGGGTCCAGGGGGTGTGAAGGATGGTAGAGGACACTGCTATGGGGGTGACCCTGCCCATAACAGTGTCACATCACCTCCCCCTATACACAGTGGTGTATTCTGCCCCCCTTCCCCTATAGCAGTAACCTCTGGCCCCCATTCCCTCCCATAGCAGTGTCCTACCTGTTTCTATAGCAGAGACCGGGAGGCAGCACAGTCCTGGACAGAGGGAGGAAGCTGGCAGAGTGACTTTTCATATTAGCAAGCTAGTGATTGGTTGCTTAGTACCACCCTGTGTCCTAGCAACCAATCACCTGTGGTTTAACTTAAAAGTTTATCTGACCAGCTCCTCCTCCCACCCTCTATCCTGGGCTGTGCTGCCTCCTGGTTTTATGCAATTCACTGATGGCAGCGGCGGAGGAGGCTGGAGGCAGGAGGGAGAGAGAAAGAGCGGGACATAGAAGGCATGGCCGGGGCCGCAGAGGAGGCTTGAGACTAGGAGGAGAGACAAAGACCAGCACGTAGAAGGTGGGGGTCATCGGCACAGGAACTTGTTCACGGTCAACAGGTGTACCTCAGTTAACATGTTGCCAACCCCCGCAATATAGTATCCTGCCCCATCCTGCCAGCAGTGCATTGGGGTTTTTTTGTAAATCTCCTGGTATAAAAAAAAATCCCTGTAAGTCCTTGCATGTACTTGTCTTCATTCACACTTTAAAGTTATCCATTCCCAGCATAACATGTTTCCAGTGGTGTAGAATTGCAGGTATCTGGGCTAGTCTGCAACACAGGCCACTAAATCCAAGGTGTAAATAGGGCCTAGTACTATTAAGGTCAAAACTAAGCTGCATCGTGTCAATAAACTGTCAAATGCCAGCACCTCTACTGCCCTGTTGTACAGCTTGGGTGTAGAATACAAGAGGAACCACAGGAACTGACACTGGAACTTCAGCACTGTTGCTAACTTGGAAATGTTTTAGGTTCACTTAAATACAAATAAATATGTTATATACAGTATGGTATGCAATAAAATTGATGCCCCTAACCATGGTTACTGCCAGTTCCAGTTGCTTTCCAGTGTCAGAGTCAGAGCTTAGTGAAGCTTGTTCTTCCACCCACGTGGAAATGTGATTTATTCTTTACATACTGCTATCAAGATGAGATAATTATGACAATTAATTTATAATGCACCATTGCAGTTTACAAGCACTGTACAATAAATGTCAATACAGCCTTGTCTGAAGAATGGCCTGAAATAAGCTGTGCATTGGCCCAGTGAAGGGGAATAAAGGTTTATACAACAACACAATACAAGACATTCACTCACTGTACAATATGAAGCCTGAGCTGTGCCGCACTTGTCATTTGCCTGAATGTAAATCACATATATATATATATATATATATATATATATATATATATATATATATATATATATATATATATATATATATATATATATATATAAATGCAGCACAGCCAAAACCACAGACATACCCACTACACACTGATGTGCTTAGCATCTCCTTCTGATGAAAGCTATTTTACATATCTAAAGTCTCTAGGACCCTCATCCCTGCTATTAGTGGCCTGCAGGCTGTCTCCCTTAATCCTTCTTCTTTGGATAATTCACAAACAAAAACTCTCTGATTTACACAACAATACCTTGGCACACTCTCGGCTGCTCTCCTGCAAGAATTTTGCCCCTACGAACAATGTGTCATTTTAGAACTAAATAGAAAGCACAAATTCTCCACTCGGCCAGCTGCCACTGAAAATGCTAATTATCCCCCCCCCCCCCCCCCCTTCGTAGTGCTTGGCTTTAACTACATTTTCCAGACAAGCAGGTGAGGGGGCATCATTACCCCTCCCTGTAGTACAACTACCCTCTATTGTCTTTTTAATCAGAGTCTGTAAGATGTCTAGAATCATATAGGCACTTTCATAACTGGTTAACTAATACTTTTGACTTTTTATGTGTAATTTAGAATATATTAAAATATTTCACGCTATTCTGGAGTGATTCTTTTTTTTTTTTTTCTACAGGAGTTGTCAAAACTGGGGCCGAGGGTAACCCTCCAAATTTTTTAAGCTATCCACAGATTCTGTAGCATTACCTTATAGATGGTGGTACAAGCACACAACTCAACATACTTATTCATGGAATCTCATGAGAGAATCCTTCTACATTGGTTTTAAGAGGCAATTTATATATATTACGCAGCACTTTACATATACATTGTACATTCACATAAATCATTAGAAATTATTTACTAATGCAATAAAACATGTTTACTGTGAGGTGAGTGAATAAGGTGAAGCCATGTTCGCTTTAAATACACAGTTATGTGCATAGAATTTCTTAAAATGTATTTATTTATGCTTGGACATAATTAAATTAATGAAATTACCCTCACAAAGCTAAGCGCATTTTTCTATTCCTTTAGTAAACCTACCTTTCTGTATTATCAAAGAATAGTCAGTGAATATTTGGCATTGTACCATTCTGTTTACATGAATTACTACTGATTACCGGGAACATTAGGAGAATTCAATCCTAATAATTTTCCAATTAGCTGGAAAATCATCCATTACCATTTTCAAAAAATGTTTTAAATACAAATGAATTATTAATATACCGGCTAATAACAGTCTGAAAGACATCTGCTGCTGTACAAAACAGAAACAAGCAGAAATAAAAACAACCAAGATCCCCAAAATTGTGTGTCATTTGAGGCTATCACAAGATACATTTGTTCATTTTGATGAATATTTGTTATTTATGCTACAGAGTTGATTTAGTAAAGCAGTGGAGAATGTTTACTTAACTTAGTGAAAAGGAAAACAGTGTAAAAAAATGTACTCCTTTTAGTTATTCAACCCTGGATCTTTACAAATTTGACCTGTACTTGGGCAGTTCAATTGTACTAATAATTTGGTTTTAGACACATTATTTGATTTTGAAAAATTATGTAACTTTCCAAGGCATCAGTTAAAAACTGTTTTGAAAAATAATAATAAAATAAAGACTAGATAGGTGGATAGATTAGATATTTTGTATTTATATATAAATATATAAAACATATAATATATCAAAAACACTATTGAATAAGGTAAACTGAGCCTGTGCTTCCCTGAAACACCCAGCCTAATGCAGGAACATTTTGAAAAATAGCTATTTTTAATTTAAAAAGAACTGTATGTTAATTTTTTTCCTATCGGTAGAAACACTGTTGTTATGAGTGCCATTACAGCAATTTCTTTGCATTCGTTTTTTAAACATAGCTTCCAGTACTTTATCTTGGTGGGTGCAGCTGACTAGTACATGATATTTTGAATATGGTCAAAATAACCATAACAAATCAATTTTGATGGTGACTAACAATGTATAAAGGCCTTCAGCTTTTTTTTGTTGGGCCTTTTTGCTGAAAAAAGTACACAAGCCAAACCTGAGCACCACCCAGATGGGGACATGTGGGGACAAAATATGTCTCAAGATACAGTCATTTATTTCCTCTATAATGCCCATTTTTGATCATCTGCTTTTTTTCGCCATTTTGTCACTTTGGTTTGACACCTTCCAACATTCTTGTTCAATTTTTATAAATTATGAAAAAATGTGATTATGATAGCTAGCATCTGATTGACTGCCTAAGGCCCAGAATGTTCTCTTTCTCTAGTAGGCTTGCACTGACAACAAATATTTACTATAACAATAGATTGCTGTCACATCTTTATTATCCCCTATGCATGACAGGATAATTAGGAACATGGAACAAAGGGGGTGATCACAGGAAGCTGACTAAGATTTAGGAAAGGATAATGTTGTCAAAATAGAAGGACCCTATATTTCTTGCAATCCATCAAATATGCCATAATGCTCAGAAAAGGGAGGGGGCACATGTGACCTCAATGACTTAAAACAACCCATCAACTTATTTTAGTTCTTTGCATATTTGGTATTATAATAATAATGTGTTTCTGGATTCTGTAGCACTACTGTGGGACACAAAAACACCCTTTTTATTAGGGGGCCCACACAGGTGCTCCAGTGTATACTATAGGGGTGTCTCCATCTGTGAAGCTTGTACAAAACAGGTAAAGTATTGAAGCTTGACAAAGGACACTAAAAATTCTACATCTTGGAACTCTGCCAAAATAGACAATTGTACCCCACTTCCAAACAATGTTTCATATTTATAATATCTGTGTGCTAAGTATACCAATTTTTTTTTTACATAGGGGAGAAAAGACTCGGAGGACACCCCTCATCCGAGGAGACAACAGACCCCCTACCTCTGGAAGAAGGGGAAATCCACCCAAGCAATGCAGAGCAGGAGGAGGAAGACGTGGTGGAAATTGGCACCACAACAGGTGAGTGTCTGCGACCACAGGCTCAGGTAAGAGATGGATGCCGGCATATTTATAATACATGGTGTTTTTTGGTTTCTATCTTTTTAGGTGATCGTGATGTTGTGGATCCAGATCCTTTCACCTCGGAAAGAGCACAGATCCTGATTGGGGAGATCATGGGGTGTAATAGGGACTTGGAAAACATCAAGAAAAACATCAATGATGTTCTTCAAAAAATGAAGAACATCATTGATGTTTTAGGGAGAGTTTAAAACCCCTCCAAATCCCTTTGTTTTTTTGTGTGCTACAAATTTTTGACATTTTTGACAAATTGGAGAAAAGCCAAATTTTAAAGAGGCACACAGTGTGTCAACATGTGCTATCTGCCATCACGGGAGATCAATGGACGCGTTTTGGGGGTGCAACCCCTTCCTCAATAATAAAGTAGCTGTGAGGAAGGGGTTGCACCCCCTAACACGTCCCTTGATCCCCCGTGATGGCAGGTAGCACATGTTGACATTCGTAAATTTGTGTGCATCTTCAAAATTTGGCTTTTCCTGGGATGACTTCTCCCCATCTGAACGCAATATCAAACACAGTTTGTAAATACAGTGCTCTCCGACTTAACTTGTTCTGTGGGACTATCAGTCCCCAGGCCCAACTGAGCCAGCATAGTTGGCAGAATGTTGCCGTATAAAGTTGTGTAGAACACAGCATGCCAGGATTATATATGATTCAGTTTATACTCCGTCATATGTATGGGTGTGTAGCAATAACTCACGGTGGAGCTGCTGATTTAAGCTGGCCTGTCCTCTTTGCTCTACACCCTTCTTAAATTGTTCACTCCCCTTGACACAACTGTAGTGCAGTGTTGAAATAATATGAGCATTAACTTTAACCCACAATATACACTTACAATTAAGACTCTACCTGGATACTGGTAGCTCCACCTGTAGGAGAAATGACAACACTGCACACAAACTTCAATAATGACCAAAAGTAACTTCTTTCTTTGAATAAGTAATATATTTATATAAAGAGTTATTTCAATAAATATACTATCACACCAACGTAGTGTGATAGTATAAGAAATGATTATGACAATCAATAACAATCACAGAAATATATATATATTGGTATGAATCTATACCCGGGAGCTCCCCCTGCTCTAGACCTTAAAGTCACTATACTAAAGTGCAGGGCCCTGCAACAAAAAGGTAGTCCTGATGTCTTCAGTCTTCGCTAACTTTTATAATTGTAATCCGCAAAGGGTTCCTCCTGGGTGTTGCGCAGTGTAGTATAACACAATAAACCACTTGTAATCCAACAGGGTAACTAGGTGTCTTTATATGAAGAAACAAACATCTAACATCCGATCTTGAACACTGAAGTCTATTCGGATGCAGTGCTCTCCGACTTAACTTGTTCTGTGGGACTATCAGTCCCAGCAACACTCTGTACAGTTCTAAAGATGTGTGTGTAATACTCAAATAAACTTCTGGGTGTCAACCCTCTCACCACACAGGATCCAAGCAGGTGGATGTCTCCGGTTCAGCAGTTCTCAGTTCCGTATGGAGGCACCACCACGCCGTCACACTGTTCCATTCACAAACGACCGGGAGTCCTCGGTTATCTCCCCACAGGTCTTCCAGAACAAACACTTCTCTTGTCCAGTTCACTGCGATGCAAATGGCAGGATACCGCAGCTGCTCTGCTCCTTCACAAGGTAGGCCGCAACCCTGTGGGACACACACACCCACAGAGTTCTGCTGACAGGCCATGCATCCCAGGAACAAAAGACCTAAAATGGCCGCTACTTACCCTTTTATATCCTCCCACAATGCAGTTCAGTTCTGACTTTGTCCAGGAGCATTGTGGGTGGGTCAAAGCTACAGTTCCAAAGTAAACAGTGAATCACTTCCATGTCACTTAATCCTGCAACGTAAACTTATTGTGCTTTATCAATTGTCCACAAGATGGCACTAACACAACTATTGTACTAAATATTACACATAGAGCTAGAAACAACAGTTGTCAGCGCTACAGGTGTAAGAAATAGGTGGAACCGGCTGGCCATGATTCCAAATGTGTTCTCCACCACTCTTCTGGCTCTGGCCAGCCGGTAATTAAAAACCCTGTGGTCCGGGGTGAGGGTCCTCATCGGGAATGGCCGCATATTGTGCTTTATTAATTGTCCACAAGATGGCACTAACACAACTATTGTACAAAATAATAAACATAGAGCTAGAAACAACAGTTGTCAGCGCTACAGGTGTAAGAAATAGGCGGAACCGGCTGGCCATGATTCCAAACGTGTTCTCCACCACTCTTCTGGCTCTGGCCAGCCGGTAATTAAAAACCCTCTGGTCCGGGGTGAGGGTCCTCATCGGGAATTGCCGCATAAGCTGGTCCCCCAGCGCAAATGCTTCATCTGCAACGAAGACGAATGGGAGTCCTTCCACATTGTCTTCTGGAGGTGGCAAGTCCAAGCTGCCATTCTGGAGACGCCTGTAGGACTCCATATGGGCGATGACTCCACCATCGGACATCCGGCCATTCTTCCCCACGTCCACATACAGGAACTCATAAGCAGCCGACACCACCGCCAACATCACAATACTATTGAACCCCTTATAATTATAATAGTACGACCCCGAGTTGGGTGGTGAGACGATGTGGACGTGTTTCCCATCAATTGCCCCTCCGCAGTTAGGAAAGTCCCACCGCTGGGCAAAGTGGGAGGCCACAGTCTGCCATTCCTGTGGCGTGGAAGGAAACTATGGAGTCAAAACAAAAAAACAAAATTAGTCATTTTGCACATAAACAGGGAAAGCAGATTAGACACAAACATTCTTGGCCAACATCAAGATAACATTTATTTGAGGGAGTTTTTAAAGACCAAAGTATAAGGTACACCTATCAGATTACCACTCCCCCCCCTCTCATGGGCCATTTCTAACATTATGGGGGGGGGCTCTTGGACAGATAACCCTTTCCACTTCATTGAGAGATGAATGCCTAAATAATGGGTATTACTTTGGCCAGCCCTTTCTTAGTTGCACTATTGGCAGCCCACTGGACAGGTAAGAAGTGTCATAAAACAAAGATATAAATACACATTGTACACATTTGAGCACATTTGGACATTCTGCTATTACCTATCAAGATAATAATAGGATACAAAAAATTTAAACAGTACAATTGGAAAGTATACAGGCAGGCCCTTGCAATACATGCTTTGGGGAATTCATCCATAAATCTGACCACTAAAGAGGTGGGTATAGTGTGTATGGGTTTGGCAAAGTCAGCAGATAGATGACTGAGGATAGATAGAGAATTGTTATCAGCTGACTTAGCAGTTGGGGGGAGGGAGGGTTCCAAATGATTTGGGGACCCCCCAAAAAAAGCCTCTGGCACTCTGCCTGAATTTAAAGCACAAATCACATTTCAAAACATTTTAGGGGGTGTTTGGGGTAAAGCACTACTATGGAGCTGATAAAATACATTGTTAAGTGACTACATGAGGTAAATATAGGGGCAGGAGACCATGCTGGGGAGGTAAGTGAAGGCAAATATGTATGAAGAACAACAAAAATAATTACATAAAAATCCAGCATGAATGAAGACAAAGGGGACATTCACAGCATATTACAATCATGGTATGATGAGGAAAGAAATACAATATATTACAATATATTATATATTATACAATATATTATATGAGGAAAGAAATACAATATATTATCAAACATTAAATACAATAAAATGTGATGTTAAAGGATAAATCTTACCTTAATATACTCCTTCTGCAGGACCTGGATGATGGCAGAACAGGTCTCTGGGATAATGATCCCCAGAGCCTGGGGGGAGATGCCTGTCGAGAACTTGAGGTCCTGCAGGCTTCTCCCCGTCGCCAAGTACCGCAGGTCCAGAGTGATGGCTTGCCTCATGCAGGTATCCTGCCTGCTGATATAAGGGGTCAGCAAAGCCAACAAACGGTGAAATACGGGGTCCGTCATCCGGAGAAAGTTCCTGAAATCATCAGGATTATTCTCACGGATCTCACGGAGCAAAGGCATATGACAGAACTGGTCACGCTGAAGCAACCAATTCTTGGTCCATGAACTCCTCCACACCCTGTTCATGGACTGGACTTGTGTCAAGGTCAGGACCCCAGCACCAAGCCCCCGCACAGCACGAACTCTACGAGGAGTACGTATACAGAACATGGCTAGAAAAAGTCGGCTGCTCAGAACAAAGTAACAGAACACACTGAAGAACAGCAAGGCCTGTGAAGAGCGACCTGAAAAACAGTAACGAACGAACAAAAACACAATGACTGAGCTTGCTGAAAAAGCGCGAATCGTCTCTCACCAAACTTTTACTAACACGAGATTAGCAAAAGGAGCCCAAAGGGTGCCGCGCTCGGTTCTGAAATTACCTTTTCTAGTCTCGTTGTACGTGGTGTATGTCACCGCGTTCTTGGCAAGCAGAAATTCCGACAACTTTGTGCGACCGTGTGTATGCAAAACAAGTTTGAGCCAACATTCGTCGGAAAAAGTCCATGGATTTTGTTGTCGGAATGTCCGATCAATGTCTGATCGTGTGTACGGGGCATTAGAGATGTATGGTAGATTGGATCTCCGCTCCATATGATTCACTGCATAAGAGAGGTCCCTCTTTCATTGACAAGCCAGGTAAGTATAACTCAGTAGTCAAGCAGAATGTTCCCAAGGGTACAACCCGGTAATCACATGAGAAAGGAAAAGGAAGACCCTCATTGCGCAAACATCTGACAATAAGCTTAATTTATTGGCATGAAATAGAAAAAACTCACATGTAATGAATAAAAAACAGGCAAACAGAAAGCGTCCAGCGCTTCCTACCAGCAATATGGCGGCCACTCCCCCGTCCACAATGCTACGTCACGTGTCCCTTGTATCGCCCAACGTTTTGCCACAAACGTGCGTCCTCAGGGTCGTGGCTATGATGTGTGACGTTGCTGCTTGTAAAGGGGATAAATGGGAAGAAAACCGGATATGGTCTTGCATTCCACAAGGCGGAAATGACCTATTACCCGGCCGTGGAAAGCAACCCACTACTCCATATTATCCAGAAATAACCCGCTCCTCACTGATCAGGAAATGATCCCCAGCCAGGGAGACATATATCCGGAAAAAAGCAATAAATTCAAAATGTGTTCCCTAACTGAAAATTACATATAGCTCAATTATTATTTCAACAGCAAAACTAATTACTGCCTAGAAGCTAAATATAATTGTCGGGAGTTCCCGGGTCTTTAAACCTGCTGTGCCGTTTTTGGGGGTGGGGCACTTCTGTCTGAGAGGACGTGAGATGTGAGAGAGCTCAGGAGATGGAGCTCCGCTGCCGACCTCAATTTTCTTTTTTTTATCTTATTTTTTTTTCTTATTTTATTTTTATTTTTTTAATTTTTTTTTTTTGCTAATCTGATTTGATATTAGACCGCTGATTATGGACAGTACGGGTGGTGATAGCCAGTGATAACCACCTTGTCACTTTCTTGAAAATTTCAAATATTTTGCTTAACTCTGGCTGTAGCTGCTACGGCTGATATATGGCTAATACAGCTGATAAGGCTTGCCATCTCCAGCTGACCTGATTGAGACTCTCCGCTTGTGTATATCTACACTTGAGACACTGATTCCGGCTGAAGGAAAGAACAGCTGATTCTGCTGTGTGCACTTGCAGTTCTTGACTCTCGGATAAAGGATTACAGGTTACGGCTTCAGGCTCCTGGCTCCTAGCTTTCTGTTCCCCACTACGAGCCTCCGGGTTACCACGCTTGTTCCTGCTCTCGGCTCCCGGACTCCCGCTTCTGGCTCTTGGATTTTGGCTTCTGGCTTTCTCACTCCCGGACCACAGATCTTTGGCTCCAGCTCCTGTTTCACCGCTAAACAAAAAACAGAAAAGAGAGGGCGCACCGGCCTTGTGCATTATCCTTAAAAAGTTTATTAAAAAAGAAAACATAGAAGTTACTACTCACAAGGGTAGATGAAAATCACGCATAATAGTCTAATGATGGTGGTGATCATTCCACCGATGGCAGTCTCCAGACCTATGGACAAGACGTGCAGACCGCTGCTGGCTGACGCATTTCAAAGGTAGCATCTTCTTCTTCAGAGCCAGGTGACACAATGGATGATGAGCATCTCAGGTGCATATAAACTGGTTCCCAGTATCCTACTAGCGATAACCCTCCGCATAACGTAACTCCACCACACAACAGCCCGATATTTAAGGACATAAGGGTAAGAAAGAGGTAGCCATAGCATAAATCTGATAGGACAATTTATTTAAAACAAGGTAGAACACTTATAAAATGGTAGTATAATAATGAGTGGAATTATCTATGGGCTTCCCTAAAAAATTTTGGAATAGGACCAAAATTCACTAGGTGGATACAATTGTTATATAACTCCCCGAGTGCAAGAGTACAGATTAATGGATCAACTTCATTACCTTTTTTTTTTGAAGAGAGGAACAAGACAGGGTTGTCCCCTGTCTCCTCCCCTTTTTGCACTGGCTGTGGAACCCCTATATGAGTTTTTGACTTTTTCTGTATTTGTTTATGTTTTTCTTTGTGAATATGTGTATAATATGAAATGAAATGATGATAAGATCCTCATGTTGTTTAGTTGTATAAAAATGTATCTTTCTTTTTATTATTTTGTATGAAATAAGCATTATAAAAATAAAAAAAGATTTGGATTTAAAAAAATATATATATAATTGTTGAAGAAAAGTAAAAGTTACACAAAAAACGTCAGCACAAAACTTCCCTTCTAATAATAAGTCTTTGAAGGTAATGATAAAAGGTCAATAAATTAGAAAGGAAAAATTACTTCCTCCCAGTATTAAAATGTTTTTGTTTATTATTAAATCTGGGCAGGGATCATACGTGCATGTGAACTCATAGAGTGGCGACCTCTTGTGGTAGGTACATATAACAAAAAAACTGTAAATCTCATATTGAGAGATTCTACCCAAGTGATTAATACTCTCCAACATTTGGATTGGAAATACACATATATCCTTGCAACTGCTGATGTGTCTTCATTATACACTGTGATCATGCACCAGCATAGGAGGGAAGCAGTTGAATATTTTTTACAACAGGATACTCTCCACGAACAACAGAGGTCTTTTATTTTGCGACTTCTTGATTATGCCATGGAACAGAACTATTTGTGGCATGATGGCTCCTATTATTTGCAAAAAAGGGGAGTAGCCATGGGGGCTAAATTTGCCCTGAGCATGGCTAATCTGTTCATGGCCAAATGGGAGGAGGATGTCGTCTATCAGGAGTCCGGACCTGAGCTGGTACTCTGGACGAGGTATATAGACGACATCCTCCTCCTGTAGGATGGCAGCTTTGAACCCCTTAATAGCTTTATTACTGGCCTGAATAATAACGATAGGGGCATCATCTTAACACATGAAGCTAGCAGCACAGAGATTTACTTTCTCGATCTCAGAATAAGAGCAGTGGATGGACAGTTTATTACATCAACATATTTCAAGGAAACCGACCGTAACTGTTTCATTGATGTTAAAAGTTGCCATCACAGGGCTTGTCTGGAATCCATTCCCAGGAGTCAATTTCTGAGGTTGAGGCGAAACTGCACAAATCTCAATGATTTCTGTAGGGAAGCCTCAGTCCTCAAAGGGCGATTTCTGGAGAAAGGTTATGAGGAAAAGGCACTTGATGAGGCATTTAATGTAGCCTTGAATAAAACAGAGACGATCTGTTGGTTAACAAACTCAGAAGTAAGGATGATACTTTTAAGTTTTCTCTTGTCACTGGTTATTCCAACCAGCATTACGGAATTAAAAGGATAATGCGTAATCATTGGAAAGTTTTGAAGGAGGATCGGGTTTTGAGCCCAGTTCTACCTGAACGACCTTGAGTTGTATATTGAGGTGTTCCACCTTTGAGGCTACAAATTGCTCTGAATATAGTTGACCCACCAAAGCAGCTGTAATTTTTTCAAAATATGGGGGTTTTTTATCCATGCAGAAAATGTCCTATTTGCCAAATCAATGCATGTAGAACTAGAAGAATAGATTCTTTCCAGTTAACGTCCACTCAAGAGACCTTCCCCATTAAACCCTTTATCACATGTATGACAAAATATGTGGTCAATATGATCAAATGTCCATGTGGAAAGCAATATATTGGACGAACGAAACGCATGCTACATGTAAGGTTAAGTGAGCATGTGGCTAATATCAGACGTGGCTTCCCTAAGCATAGTCTCTCCCATCACTATGCATGGAGGCATGATTGCAATCCCGAGGGGACCACATTTTTGGGCATAGACAAATTTTGTGGTCACTGGAGGGGCAGTAATATGGTTAGGGATGTTTCAGGTCTGGAAACTAAGTGGATCTACCAGGCCCAGACCTATACCCCATTCAGTATGAATATCGAATGGGATATAAACGCATTTATTAATAATGGTTAATTTTTTTAATTTCCTTTTCGAGGTTTATGTATATCTCACATATCATGAAGGCCTGTTGGTCGGTGTGTTTTATGTCAATTTTTTTATAGAGTAATATCCATATTCCCTCCATGATTGAGCTATTTTATTATATATTTTTTTGTTTTTACTCTTTTTTTGGGTTGTTATATGTACCTACCACAAGAGGTCGCCACTCTATGAGTTCACATGCACGTACGATCCCTGCCCAGATTTAATAATAAAAAAAAAATTTTCATCCTGGGAGGAAGTAATTTTTCCTTTTTAATTTATTGACCTTTTATCATTACCTTCAAAGACTTATTGTTAGAAGGGAAGTATTGTGCTGACGTTTTTTGTGTAACTTTTACTTTTGTTCGGCAATTATATTTAGCTTCTAGGCAGTAATTACCGGTAGTTTTGCTGTTGAAATAATAATTGAGCTATATGTAATTTTCAGTTAGGGAACACATTTTGAATTTATTGCTTTTTTCCGGATATATGTCTCCCTGGCTGGGGATCATTTCCTGATCAGTGAGGAGCGGGTTTTTTCTAGATAATATGGAGTAGTGGGTTTTAACCTAAACTTCCGTTCTCTGGAATATAAGGTCTGTTCCGCACTTTGTTTACTCTTATGAGTTCCGGTTTTTGGAATGTACGTCATTTCTGGTCGTTGCATTCCACGAACGGGTAATAGGTCATTTCCGCCTTGTGGAGCGCAAGACCATATCCGGTTTTCTTCCCATTCATCCCCTTTATAAGCGGCAATGTCACTCGTCATAGCCATGCCCCTGAGGATGCATGCTTGTGGCGAAACATCGGGCGATACGAGGGACACGTGACGTAGCATTGTGGACAGGGGAGTGGCCGCCATCTTGCTGGTAGGAAGCGCTGGACGCTTTCTGTTTGCCTGTTTTTTATTCATTACATGTGAGTTTTTTTTCTATTTCATGCCAATAAATTAAGCTTATTGTCAGATGTTTGCGCAATGAGAGTCTTCCTTTTCCTTTCTCATTTTATTCCTTTCTCATTTGATTGTACCCTTGTGAACATTCTGCTTGACTACTGAGTTATACTTACCTGGCTTGTCAGTGAAAGAGGGACCTCTCTTATGCAGTGAATCATATGGAACGGAGATCCAATCTACCATACATCTCTTACTGTGTATATCCAATGCACTGGCGGTAAGAGTCAGTATTATTGGGTGTTGGTGACGGCTCTTCCTCTTCAGCTTTTTGTGATGGATTTCTGAATTTTTTTATGGACTTTATTATCTATTAATTAGAATTATTATATGATGAATTCATTGTTCATTATGGTCGTATTTTAAAAACTATGAATCCTACAGCGAAGAGCTTTATATTGTGAGAATCTGAAGACCCAGACCTAGATTTTGATGCATGTTATGTCTCTGAAATATTAAAAATGAAGGCACAGTCCCAGTTTAGATATTGCCCTTCAAATTTGAAATGGCTAGAGTGGAGTTTCAATGAATGTCAATAGACGGCGTGAGTTGCAAACAAATGGTCATATTGTGAAAACTATCAGGACTATGGCTTAGCCGTGGACATGTTTAGTGGCAGCAGGGATAGCTGAACGTTTTGTTATAAGATTTGTGTAGGTGGGCTTGAAAATGAGGGAGTGGTGGCAGTTAGAAATCATGTCCTGATTTTTCAGCTTTTGTCAGCTCCCACTCTAATTTTTAACATTTCTCCATTCATTTCTATGGGACCAATTTTGCCGCAAAAACGACGATATTTCGTGAACTATTCAGCGAAACATTCCACAAAGTAATAGCACACCAATCAGGAACAATCCGCACGTTTCAGTATATTACTGTCTATGTAGTGTAAAAGCTGTGGGAGGAGTTAGGATGGTAAATTTGGCTATAATAAGAATAATATATATGTGAGATAATAGTAAGTGGTTTTGCTATGCAAGAACACTTAATAAAATACTTATACGATGCATTGACACAGCAATTTTTGTTTTTCTGAGTACCTCCATAACGTCACGTTCTTACCTGTTGATCCAGTAGATTTGGAAATGTTTTACTTTTTTTACCAAGACAATAGCAATGTTCATTTGGCAGTGAAATCACAAATTAGCATTGTCACTCTATGGACAGGCTAGTCTTAAATAGACATGTAGCTAAATCCCAACTTTAAGCAGTTAGATGTTTTACTGGAAAATGGAAAATTGTATCAAATACTTATCGTAATTTTCCTTTCCTGACGCCAAACCATGACAGCATACTTGTGATAGAGCACTGCCTCTCGACCACTCCCTCAGGACCAGTGAATAGCATAAATGAAGGCATGGTTAGCCGCCACCCCATTCTTTGTAACAAGCCACATACCGGAACGCACATGGGTGGGCTCATAGGCTGCCATGGTTTGGCGTCATGAAAGGAAAATTACGGTAAGTATTTGATACAATTTTCCGTTTTCCTGACACCAACATGGCAGCATACTAGTGATAAATAACTAGCTGATAGGATGGGATCTACTTGTCAAACCAATCTTCTAATTAGGATGAGACAGAGGACTGAATAGTCGTTCCTACAAAGTCCCCTGATGACAAGGCCCTCGGGTCTATTCCGTCAAGTTTGAGTAGGAATGTTGGAGCAACCATGATACCCCTGTACAGATGGGCACCATAGATTCTCTTGAATGTGTTGCCTATGAGGCTTTAACCACTCTGGTAGAGTGCTCCACCGCCGCTGATGGAGGTTCGCAACCTCTAGTCCTTTATACACAACCAAGCCTCCTGCTCCTCTGTTATAGGCTGAACAGCTGTCAGTGTACAGCCTATCACGGACATTCTCAT
Organism: Aquarana catesbeiana; assembly: GCF_042186555.1. Classification (NCBI taxonomy): domain Eukaryota; kingdom Metazoa; phylum Chordata; class Amphibia; order Anura; family Ranidae; genus Aquarana; species Aquarana catesbeiana. The sequence continues at coordinate 63,193,480 of NC_133333.1, read as the reverse complement.
CCTCGTCCGTTGTATGAGAATGAGAGAATGTCCGTGATAGGCAGTCAGCGGTCAGCCTATCACAGACGAGGAGGAGGCGTGGCTTTTGAACCGTGGAATGGCCGCCGAACACTATCATCACACGCCGGCCGCCGTCTGAGGATGGAGATCGCCACAGGGAGGATGGAGATCGCCACAGGGAGGCTGCACAGGACACAGGTAGGCTGCACATGCACACAGGACACATGCACACAGGAACACATGCACACAGGACACACATGTACAGGACACACATGTACAGGACAAACATGTACAGGACACATGCACAGGGTACAGGTAGGCTGCACAGGTCACAGGGAGGCATGCAGCTGCAGATGGGCATTGTTGACCCTCTGCATTTCTCACCCTCGTCTTATACTCGGGTCAATAAGTTTTTCACAGTTTTTTGTGGTAAATTAGGGGCCTCGACTTATACTCGGAACGACTTATACTCGAGTATATACGGTACTTTAAAATTCTGAAAATGAATAGTACGTGTGACTTTCCTGTGTGATGTTCTGGAAAGTTAGGCAATGTCCAGCTGTCTGTTAAATAACAGTCTGTTGCTATGTTTGATGCAAGATGATCTACAAGACCCAACTCTACTCTTCCTGGAAAGAAAGGAATAATATATATATATATATATATATATATATATATATATATATATTTTTTTTTTTTTTTTTTTACTTAGCAGACCCAACTCTACTCTTTCTGGAAAGAAAGGAATATATATATATATATATATATATATATATATATATATATATATATATATATATATATTTTTTTTTTTTTTATTTTGAAGCTCCAAGAGCTTGAATCTCTGATAACTTAAAATACTTGCAATTAATACTGCCTTGTAAGTGATGGCCTGAACCGAGCACTGCTCTGTTGGAACAAACGTTTAAACTGATATGAGATCCAGCAACTGCAATAGATCTTTCTTCCTTGGTGACCGACTCCTCACGACTGCCCTCAAAAGTTGTACAAACTGAAGGATTCTTGGCCCATTCAAATGTGTTATTGCCAATATAGCCCACACTCGTGAGCTATGTGAGGATAGGCTAAGGCCTGGAGGAAGTATAGTACAGTTGACACTGGAAGGGTAGTAGGATCAATGCCTCGCCCTACCAAGAAAAAGCAAACTTGTTCCAGAATTAGACCTAGATGTTGTAAGTAGAATGTCTTCTCGCACACAACAAAGTAGAGATCACTCTGGAGTGAAACTGGATCAACCAGAGTTGCCCATCCTCCCCCTTTAGTGCCCCTGCTTGCAGCCCCAGTCTGCGTATGTTATAGAGGGGAAATGTCTTCTGTACCCTAAAATGAACGTCCAGGGAAAACTGAGGACCTCCTGGTCAATATGGAGGACTGGCTATGACAGCTATGTTCTCCCTTGACAGCCTCAAGAGGAATCTCATTTACGGCAAATGTTGGGGAAAAATATATAGGTTAGATTGCAGACCAGAGCATCTGCCCCTTGCACCTTGGGGTACGGAAACAAAATCAGACCAAAGTTTGTGATTACCGTGGGAAACGAGGAGGTCTGTCTGTGGTAAGCCCCACCTGTGGACCAGCTCAGAGAAGACCTGGGTCGTAGACCCACTCGTTGTGCTCTGGGAAGCTTGTACTTGTTCAAAAGAAAAATCCGCTGGGAGGTAAACTGCTTCCGAAATTTTGCTGGTGATCTTCCTCCCCAAGCGTTATAGGTTCACCTCTCTCAATTGCTGCGAGTTTCATCCTGGAGCTGAATATAGGCGACTGCTGCCCTGTTGCTAAACTGCAAGGAGATTGGTCCTCCTTGACTCTGTGTAGTAAGGCCAAAGTGCTAAAAGGGCTGTCTGAACCCCCAGCACATTCAAGATTACCCTCCTTGGCTGGGAATCTCTGCTTGCCTTGACCGAAAGTCCCTCGCAGTACATCTTCCCTGCTGTCTTACAGACATGATTTGTAGCAATTCTCCAGTCTAAAGGTCCTAACGGACCGAGACTTCCTCAAGGTTTTTCCATCACCGCGGACCACTACTCATACCGAGTAACACTTATTAACCGTGTTGCACTAAGAATTCTAGTTGAGATTTGTGCAGGTGCCCATGCACCCCAGGAATCATATATATGCATGATGACGTTGTGCCCAGATGACTGAGGCATTGAGAAGCCATCAAACAAGCGGAAAAATTCGTCCTCAGAATTCTGTTCCTGACTGTTACCACTTCCTCTGAAGGAAATAAAACAGAGGAAATAGCAGAGCACCCCCAGGTACACCAACCATTGGGATATAGAAAGGTTGGCTTTTCTTCCCTCTAAAGTGTGAGGATAGGATAGGCATCCTGACGATCCAGCAACAGCCTCCAGCTGTGTGGTTATACTGTTTAATGGACTCTGTCCTAAAGATCTCAAAGAGGGCCCAAAAGGGGTCGACCCCTTCCCATCTGCAACTGGACACTAACCAACCTCCCCTGCAAACTCCAAACAGGATTGGGTAGAAAACCTGCAATCCCTCTTAAGTCTGTAAGCATTGAGGCACCCGCTGTTGTGGTGGACTTGGCAGCTCCGTGGGAGAGAAATGGTCTGGAGGAGAAGCAGTAAGGAATCTCCCAAAGTGACCATGAGTGTCTGATACCTGCATCCAAGGCTCTGTACAGCATGCTGTCCAGAAACCAATGAAGCGTGCCTTCTAGGTCTTACCTTTAGAGTCTGGGTATGCACTTGTGTAACTGGCTCACTGATTTTCCCAGAAGTCTGCACTAAAATACAAATCAGATTTTTGGCATCCACTGCTACAAAAATATCATTTTTTGCAAGATACTCCCAATAGGAATTCAGGTCTAAAGGGATGCAGACCCTGCCACTCTCCTCAGAATCCTGCAGGTGCAGCAGCTGGTTGATAATTATTAAACCATTCCCATTAGACTCACCCAGTACATGGGCTGGATATTGCTGGTCTGCCGACACTTGCAGATGCTACAGTATGTAGGAGCAGGTTGACCTTTAGCTTGTTCAGGGTACACAGTTTCGACAGCCTGTTTATACGGGCATTTTTCTCGAACCCTTTCAATTCTTCCCCACTTTTGTTTCTAGGAAGCAACACGCAGTCCAGGGTCTCAACCATATGGCCTCCCTAGCCGCCAAAGTGCTAGGGTGCTCTTCCAGTGAATATACAACTAGGGGAGACTTTCTGGTCAGCCTCCCTATTTTGAGTAGCAGACTGCTGCATCTATAATATATGTAGCAAGGACCCAGGACTCCTTCAGTCCAATGAGAACCTCCAGAGCCATGAGTTGTCGACCTCCCTCCACATAGAGTGGGTCGTAAGGAATAGTAGGTGCAGTGCAAAGTAGATTCATGGGTGCCAGACACCTAAGGTGTGCCACCTGTCCAGGATTCACCTGGACAGTTCGGGTTTTGAATTAGGGTTTCAGTCCACCTGAGACCCGGACATATCACCCGGACCAGGCTGTGGTTCCCCAAGTAACCGAGATAGTCATACACAAATCTGTTGCCACCATAGGTGGCTGTTTGGCCTCACTGAAGGGTGATGATGTCAGTAAGGGCAATTTGGCTACACCCACTAGCGCGCTCTGAGCGTTACATTACCACTCTCCTTGGGGCACCCAAATGTGTCTGTGTAATGCTAACCCGGTAAACTCCCGGACTTCTACAGGACAGCCACGCAGGGAAAAGCATCCAGCAAGATGCCACATCTGCACGGATAAGAGCGCTGTCTCCTATGGCAACAGTCTCCAACAGTTTCCAATACAATTGTAACAGTTGCTTCAGGTAATTAAGGCGAGTTCAAAACAGAATCTTGTGTCATTCTTATCAACAATAAAGACATTTGGCATTACCTGTTAGCTGTATACTCCTCCAGGCAGTGTCTACTCACCAGCCTCCTGGGTATAGATACTGCGCCACGGGCTCTGCAGGACTCTGGCACTGGCTCTAGGGAAGAGGAGCAGAGATGTCTTCCTCGAAGCTTGAAGCTTGCTGAAGTCCCCGGCTGAGCTTCCAATGGGACTCTTTGGGCAGGTGGCTGGGCTGAGGTAAATTCAGACAAGGAAACTTATACTACCTTCTTCAGTAATGATGAGACCTGCGTAGTGTCCTGTTCCCTGTCTACTGCAGACTCCTCTAGACAGTCTTTGCACACCAGTTTATTGGATAGGGGACTGCTCCACAAGCCCAGCCTGATTTCTTGCTGGGATGCCTATATTGCTCTGGAGAAGAGGAGGCGCAACGTGCTCTTTTGGATCTCTCTCTGGATCTGTTCTCTCTTGTTCTTTAACTCCGAGAGCGTGAGCGTGCGGAGCTGAAACATATAAAAGCAAACCGAATTAGAGGGCACTCTTTAGAGGACACCTGAAAACTTACCAACTGGTGGTCCCCCTACCTTAAGTATTGAGGGTCTTACATAAGCGGTGGCTGACTCAGCCGAAAAAGAGAGATAGCTGAAAAGAGAAACAGAAGGATGGAGATTGCCAGTAATCTTCTAACATGAAAGTCTGAAAACTACAACAAAGCAAACAGCTGAAACAAACCAAAGGAAAAGAATGTACCCTTTTTTTTTTAAGTACAGAAAACTTTCCCACCAGCAAATGGCGACACAGAAGGTTGCTGAGACTGGATCCAGGAACAAACTTCACAGTCTGAAGACAGTCAGGAGGCTGTATTTTGCCCATCCCACTGACACTCTTAGGTGATCCTGGGACAGGCAGAACCCGCCCCCAGACTCCTCCTGTTGTTTGTGGGCAAAACTAATCGCTTTGCCCAGAAACAAAATGGTGTCCAGAGCTTCCGTCGGTCAGTGCTCAGGTGCAGACCTATGACATCATCGGGAGTGCCCTAGGCCGGTAAATACGGTGCTGGGTGGCCGCCCCACGCCTATAGGGAGACCCTGACACTTACTGCATGGTGCGGCCTGCTCCTCGCTCACCCAGAACCTACCTAAAGCCAAAGAAGGGAGAGGAGCAGGAACTGAATTAAACAGGTAAAGTCATAGCCTAACGGACAAGAAAGCCCATAGAAAAGGAAATGACAGGCTGACCCCCCCAAAGCTCCAGAACTAAGTCATGCTGAATGGCAGATTTTGTTCCTAAAGAGGAAACACTGCAGGGACCCATTAAGACCACACAGACGAGGGTCTCTCAGGCTTATTAGCGCGATATTAGCAGCCCAGGCACTGAGACTACACATTGGGAGAGGCTTGAACACAGCCGGTTACTGCTCAGCGGCAGGGTGGGGGGACATAAAATTACTTACTTCATCACTGGTGCGTGGAGGTATGAGGAAAAAAAGAAGAATGGGGTAGCGGCTAACCATGCCTTGATTTATGCTATTCACTGGTCCTGAGCGAGTGGTCAAGAGGCGGAGCTCTATCACTAGTATGCTGCCATGGTTTGGCGTCGGGAAAAAGGTTTAAACTACATAAATAAGCTGATTGTTGAAAAAAAAAAAAGCTGATTGTTGTAAACACCACTGATGGTGTTATATATCCTATTTCAACCCCTGTAATCTACTTTTCCTGGATTTAAAAATAAAAGTATGGAGACATGCAAAACAGTTCAGGGTGATCATAAATGACTTGCACATAAAGATTAGGTAGTTTATGGCTAAGGCTGTGCTGTCATGCAGAGGGTCCTGCTGCTTTTGAGGATAAGCTGATGTATTTGTGAGCATCATTCTACCGGAGACAATTGCACCTTGGCCAGCTTTATGCTGTTATTTTTTAGTCCTGGTTCACATTGCAGCGATTTGGCATGCAATTTGACATGTGAAATTGCATGCCAAATCGGCGGCTATTGCCGGAAATGGCACGGTCTGAATCAGTGCAATGCCTCATCAATTCCCAAAAGTAGTTTCTGTACTACTTTTGGCGACTTCAGGGTACAATTTCAATAGACATCTGTGTGGGTTTCTGCACACATGTCTCTGAAATTGCCCCCGAAGTCAGGACCAACATGTGGGAAGGAAATCGTACGAGTTCAGCTGAACTCGCACAATTTCATTCCAGCTGTCAGTGTTGTGAACCTAGGCTTAATCCTGTTTTAAGGCTACTTTCACACTGGGGCGTTAAGGGGGCATCGGCGATTTACCTTCGTTTTTGCTGAGGTTTTCGGACGATAGCAGGGTGCTTTTTACCCCAGCTAGCGGCCGAAAAAGGGTTAAAACCGCAGGCAAAGCGCCGCTTCAGCGGCGCATTGCTGGCAGTTCGGCGGCGCTGCCCATTTATATCAATGGGCAGAGGGCGCTTTAGGAGCCATGTATACACGGCTCCTACAGTGCTGCAAAGATGCGGCTTGCAGGACTTTTTTGTCGTTCTGCCAGCGCACCGCTCCAGTGTGAAAGCCCTCAGGCTTTCACATTGGAGTGAGAGGAGAGGCTCTTTCAAGGTGCTTTGCAGGCGCTATTTTTAGCGTTATAGCGCCTGTAAATTGCCTCAATGTTAAAGTAGCCTTAGTATTTTGCACTATTATTGAGTAACTGAGCACTAGTTGTAACAGGGTGTTGAGCACTGAAGTATGCAGTAACAGTAAAATAGTCTGATTGGTACCTAGCTGGTAAGTCAGACACTGAGTGCCAATTCACACCAGGGCGATGCAGGAACCAACACGATTCCATTGCCGGTTCCCGCATTGCATAGGACTCGCATGTAGTTCACACTGCCATGTGTGAACCGCTGTGGGTGGCAATAGAAAGTTAATGACACCCCCAGATCAGTTTGCATATCACAGTTCAAACTGTGAATTCTGACAGGAATCAGATCGCATGGATGTCAATACCCATGCGATCCGATTCTGGTATGGACAAAAAAAGGCTCCAGCACAATTTTTGTCCGAATGCGATGCAAATTCAGGCATGCAATCTGTATGGCTGAATTTTGCATTGCACAGATATCACATGTGATCTGCACAGCAGTGCGGTGGGAATCACATGCGATGTCTGACATCGCACAAATGTGAACCGGCACTAAGGGGTTGATTTACTAAAACTGGAGAGTACAAAATCTGGTGCAGCTGTGCATAGTAGTCAATCAGCTTCTAACTTCAGCTTGTTCAATCATGCTTTAACAAAAAAAACTGGAAGCTGTGCAGAGCTGCACCAGATTTTGTTCTTCAGTTTTAGTAAATCAACTACTAAGCTACTACTTAGTGGTCAGGGGTGGGTAATGGGGTCCCCCAGGGTTCTGTGCTGGGACCAATCCTGTTTAATTTGTTCATAAACAACCTGGAGGATGGGGTAAACAGTTCAATCTCTGCATTTGCGGATGATACTAAGCTAAGCAGGACAATAACTTCTCCGCAGGATGTGGAAACCTTGCAAAAAGATCTGAACAAATTAACGGGGTGGGCAACTACATGGCAAATGAGGTTCAATGTAGAAAAATGTAAGATAATGCATTTGGGTGGCAAAAATATGAATGCAATCTATACACTGGGGGGGAGAACCTCTGGGGGAATCTAGTGTAGCCATGGTGATAGCACTACTGACAAACAATCCACCAAATCACCCCACTGCCAGACTTCATGCATCCTTTCCAGAGACAATGAACAGTCATTTGCAAGCTTTGTTTTGTTGTTGTTTATTGGGGGTACAACTTGGATAGGGATTGGGATGCCCATAGAATTAATCATTGCCATCATATTTACAGGTTTCAATATACTTTGATCTGTTTAGAGCCTGAAGATAGAGTGTGCACACTTGACTAAGTAGAAATCTTCTCCCGCAGCTCCCTGCAGACTGTTACTCCCTCTGCATTTCCTATGCAGACTATTGCTCCCTGCATCTCCTTGCAGACTGCAGGTACTAAGAGTTCTCCATCCATCACCGAGTGAGGGACAGAAACATCACTTTTGACCATGTAAAAATAATGGTCTTAGTTATCTCACCACCTGCCCAAACTTGCTTCTCCTTGCACACTTGTTTTCCTCCTGCACAACTTGTAGTTACATTAAGGTATAACACATCCTCTTCTAACGGTTATGAAGAACTCACTCTGAATAAGCCCCTCTACTGGCTCTGGCGACTTGCTGCTACTAGGCCTGAGGCCTGCAGAACCTCTCCCCGGAGGCCTAGTAGGTTAAAGTATATTTTATAGGAAATGGACTACTGCTCCTAGCCAGTCCAACTTGCAAACCATGTGTTCCCAGGCCACACTGGTTTGACACACACATCCCCACAGTCTCTTTTCTGGTCCAGGACTCCTCACCATCCACCATGTGCACGATGAAGACTCTGCTAGTGACCGTGTAGAAGCAGAGTTCCCTTACAGAATCCCTGGCACATCCTCCAAGCCTTCCAACCTTCCAGCCCTGAGTTCTTGATGAGGAACTTTCCCGGACCATACCGACAGCTTCTCCTGCCCCTTCTGCTCCAGAAGCTCCCTGGCACCGACCGTGTGGTGACAGAGACATTGCCAATGACTGTGTAAAGGCAATGTTCCCTCACAGCTCTCCCCGGGCCTCCTCCTGCGATTCCACACCCCCCCAAGATGGGGGTGTGGTCCTGCAGCTGTCTAGCACTACATTCCTCACGTCACCCAGTCAACTTCTCCCCCCCCAGCAGCATGTGACCTCAGCATATATAGGAGGCCCGCCCCCCTGCCAATGCCAGTTTGGGATTGGTCAGAGCTCCCACATGTGCTGCCTGTCACTCCAGCTCTAGGCCCAGCCTCCTCTTTCAGAACATTCTCCCTGGAAGCAGGGGAGGCGCCTCAGAGTGGAGCCCAGGTGGTCACACCCACTGCTACTCTAACCACTCCCAGGCCCTGAATCAAAATAGACAGGCCTAGCTTGCAGCATAGGCCTGCCTAAATTTGCCTGTGCTAAACAAACCTAGTAAAACAACCTTTTACTAGTACCTACCTTCTGGTAGAGGGTGCTACACTAGGATGGAAAAGGACCTGGGGGTCCTAGCAGATGATAGGCTCAGCAATGGCATGCAATGCCAAGCTGCTGCTAACAAAACAAACATAATATTGGTATGCATTAAAAAGGGGATTAATTCCAGAGATAAAACAATAATTCTCCCGCTCTAAAAGACTCTGGTCCGGCCGCACCTAGAGTATGCTGTCCAGTTCTGGGCACCAGTCCTCAGGAAGGATGTACTGGAAATGGAGTGAGTACAAAGAAGGGCAACAAAGCTAATAAAGGGTCTGGAGGATATTAGTTATGAGGAAAGGTTGCGAGCATTGAACTTATTCTCACTGGAGAAGAGATGCTTGAGAGGGGATATGATTTCAATATACAAATACCATACTGGTGACCCCACATTAGGGATAAAACTTTTTTGCGGAAGGGAGTTTAACAAGACTCATGGTCACTCATTAAAATTAGAAGAAAAGAGGTTTAACCTTAAACTACGTAGAGCGTTCTTTAGTGTAAGAGCGGCAAGGATGTGGAATTCCCTTCCACAGGTGGTGGTCTTAGTGGGGGGCATCGATAGTTTCAAGAAACTATTAGATAAGCACCTGAACTAAAGCAACATACAGGGATATACAATGTAATACTGACATAAAATCACACACATAGGTTGGACTTGATGGACTTGTGTCTTTTTTCGACCTTACCTACTATGTAACTATGTATCTTAGAACTCAGTAATAGACTGTACTATAAATTGATGGTGATGTAGTGATTATAGATATCCCTTCCTTTACCTTTTTATATACATTTTTTTTTTTTAGCTGCATAGTTTATGCAATGTTAAAGACTGCAACAAATTTACACTTGTTTGGTTTTATCAAAATCAGTAAGCAGTATGATTTATTTTCACGTGAACACTATACTGGGGGAAATTTACTAAAACTGCTGTACACAGAATCTGGTGCAGCTGTGCATAGTAACCAATCATCTTCTAACCTCAACTTGTTCAATTAAAGCGGACCTTCAGTCATTTTTCCATCTTTCCATCTATTGAATCTTCTGCCCTTGATGTTTTAACTTTGGATAGTAAAACATTTTTTTTCTGCCAGTAAGGGTCCTTTCACACTGGGGCGGTTTGCAGACGCTATTGCGCTAATAATAGCACCTGCAAACCGAACCGAAAGTGCCGCTGCTTTGATTCCAGTGTGAAAGCCCCGAGGGCTTTCACACTTGAGCGGTACGCTAGCAGGACGGTAAAAAAAGTCTTGCTAGTAGCATCTTCGGAGCGGTAAAGGAGCGGAGTGTATACCGCTCCTTTACCTCTCCTGCCCATTGAAATCAATGGGACGGCGCGGCTATACCGCCGGCAAAGCGCCTCTGCAGAGGCGCTTTACGGTGGTTTTTAACCCTTTCTCGGCCGCTAGCGGAGGGGTAAAACCGCCCCGGTAGCGGCCGAATACCGACGGTAAAGCTCCGCTTACAAAAGCAGCGCTTTGCCGCCAAAGCCGCCCCCGCCTCAGTGTGAAAGGGCCCTAAATGCCTTATACAGCGCACTTCCTGTTTCTTGCCTGGTAAAAATCCTCGGATTAGCTTGGAAACTTTGCAGCTGGTTTGGCTGTTCCTAATGCCAGGTCTTTTTATCTGGCATCCCAACTCCAGCAATTATATGGATGGAACACTATAGATTATAAGGATTCCATACAACAAATTATATTCTCTCAATTGCCCGATAGCTCAACAAGTGCAGTCAATACTTTCTTACTATTTTTATAATAAACGTAGATGATATCCTACATTCTATTTGATACATAGATAGGATTTGGACCACCTTTCAACAAGATACTCGGTATGAGGGATATGCACAATATATGCACATATGGAGAAAATCCTCAACTGCCTGAAGTAGCGAAACTTAAAAATTTTGAGTTGTGGAAAAAGTCTAGTATTCTGTTTCTTAGCCAACTTTATGTCAATAATGTTTTGCAATCATTTGAAAAATTGGCAGAGAAATATCACTTCTCCAATAAATTATTCTTTCAATATTTACAGTTACGGCATGCCAAACTCAACACACAGCCATTAATGTTTAAACTGCTGGCAACAAAAGTGAGTACACCCCTAAGAGAAAATGTCCAAATTGGGCCCAATAGCCATTTTCCCTCCCCGGTTTTATGTGACTCGTTAGTGTTACAAGGTCTCAGGTGTGAATGGGGAGCAGGTGTGTTACATTTGGTGTTATCTCTCACTATCTTATACTGGTCACTGGAAGGTCAACATGGCACCTCATGGCAAAGAACTCTCTGAGGAACTGAAAAAAATAATTGTTGCTCTACATAAAGATGGCCTAGGCTATAAGATAATTGCCAAGACCCTGAAACTGAGCTGCAGCACGGTGGCCAAGACCATACAGCGTTTTAACAGGACAGGTTCCACTCAGAACAGGCCTCGCCATGGTCGACCAAAGCAGTTGAGTACACATGCTCAGCATCATATATCCAGAGGTTGTCTTTGGGAAATAGACGTATGTGTGCTGCCAGCATTGCTGCAGCGGTTGAAGGGGTGGAGGGTCAGCCTGTCAGTGCTCAGACCATACGCCGCACACTGCATCAAATTGAAATTGGCTTTCGTCCCAGAAGGAAGCCTCTTCTAAAGATGATGCATAAGAAAGCCTGCAAACAGTTTGCTGAAGACAAGCAGACTAAGGACATGGATTACTGTCCTGTTGTCTGATGAGACCAAGATAAATTTATTTGGTTCAGATGGTGTCAAGCGTGTGTGGCGCCAACCAGGTGAGGAGTAAAAAGACAAGTGTGTCCTGCCTACAGTCAAGCATGGTGGAGGGAGTGTCATGGCCTGGGGTTGCATGAGTGCTGCCGGTGTCTTGCCGAATATGTTCCCTCGGCGGATAAGTTCCCCACCTGTACTGCGCAGGCCCAGCGCCTGCGCAGTACGAACTACTAACAGCCGCCGGAGATAGCCGAAGCTCAAAATCCACAATCAGCTGTACACGGCGCCTGCGCTCTGGGTCCAGGTTCCTTCCCTACCATCCAAGTGGACCTAGAGGGGGAATCTAAAAGAGCCGAGCGCAGCGAGGCCGTGCCCGAAGCGTGGCGAGCAGAGCGAGCCCGCGAGGGGCCCTCTTACAGGCGCCGTGTACAGCTGATTTGGACCTATTCCCCTTCGACTATTTCCGCCGGTTCCTACTGCGCAGGCGCAGCGCCTGCGCAGTAGAGGGGGTCCTTATCCGCCGAGCGGAACTTATTCGGCAGAACACCGGCACTGGGCAGCTACAGTTCATTGAGGTAACCATGTAATGCCAACATGTACTGTGACATACTGAAGCAGAGCATGATCCCCTCCCTTCGGAGACTGGGCCGCAGGGCAGTATTCCAACATGATAATGACCCCAAACACACCTCCAAGACAACCACTGCCTTGCTAAAGAAGCTAAATGTAAAGGTGATGGACTGGCCAAGCATGTCTCCAGACCTAAATCCTATTGAGCAATCTGTGGGGCATCCTCAAACAGAAGGTGGAGGAGCGCAAGGTCTCTAATATCCACCAGCTCCATGATGTCATCATGGAGGAGTGGAAGAGGACTCCAGTGGCAACTGGTGAAGCTCTGGTGAACTCCATGCCAAAGAGGGTAAAGGCAGTGCTGGAGAATAATGGTGGCCAGACAAAATATTGACACTTTGGGCCCAATTTGGACATTTTCACTTAGGGGTGTACTTACTTTTGTTGCCAGTGGTTTAGACATTAATGTCTGTGTGTTGGGTTATTTTGAGGGGGCACAAAATTTACACTGTTATACAAGCTTTACACTCACTACTTTACATTGTAGCAAAGTGTAATTTCTTCAGTGTTGTCACATGAAAAGATAGAATAAAATATTTACAAAAATGTGAGGGGTGTACTCACTTTTGTGAGATACTGTAGTTATCATTTATATCAATCTTTAAGCTTGCTGTTGCTGATATTAGGAAGAAAGAAGCATTCTTCCTTACATCACAGCAGCTTCTCACCCAGGTTCTCCACCTCTGGGCTGGAGAATCTGGGATGGAGGTATTTTACAGAGATGGCCAGTGAGATCTTAAGATCTCACCCTCATAAACTGGCCATCTGTGTAAAAATTAATGAAAGAAGGGTGTGTCCTGTGATGAGAAGTAAAGGAGACGTTCTCCAATCCTCATCTCAGCTTCATAAACTTGCACACCTGGGAGATCAGCTGGATTCAGGATCTCGGCTCCTCTGTTTCATAAATGGACACCTAAGTTTTCAATGGTCCGACACCCTCTTCACAGTGTTCCAATCAACAGCACTCATGGTCCCTGAGCAGGTCCATTGATCAGAGCACTGTGGAGTGGGAGAGTTTGACTCGTAGGGACCCAGAGTACTCTGTGTTGAGCAATGGTGTAGCACAATAGTATATTAAAAGTGTTACAGATATTTATTACTGCTTTTGCAGCCTGACTGCATTACAGTAAAGAAAAATTAAGCTTCAGTAGGGCTTTATTGGCCCATACACACGATCCAAATATCATACAATAACTGTCATCCGAAGAAGAATTGTGGGATTTTCGGATCGTGTGTGCTCTACTTTCAACAGACTATTTCAACCGTTAGGACAAAAAATTTCGAAGGAGCAAGCTCCATAATTTTTCTTGTATGGGAACAGAACGAATGATGCTTGTGTAATGTGTACAACAGTCATACGAGAAAACCAGACAGCGAACGAATGTGCATGATCGGAAGCTGCTAATGACCCCGGAAGAATATAAAATAAACAATAGGGAATAATCGCATGCATGAATGAAATATGTCCCACAAGAACTTGCCACAAAAGATCCAGTATCCGGTACGATTATGGACACAGAGCGCACGTGTCAAGCTCTGCCACTCTATGCCCTGTGATCGCACACCGCTGTCTTAGACATCGAACCTAAACACGGCGCCATTAGCAGCATGGAAGAAACAGAGGAGACTCAACCTGGCATAAAAAGGAACAATCCTGGCAAAATGAAGGCAACAGCAATGAACAGAGGAAAAATGGTGAAGCTTGTGAAGTTGTTCGAAACCTATGACTACGATGGCAATTTATAAAACTACAACAAACCAAATGCAAGGAAAGATAGGATCCTGGATGAAGTAATAGAAGTTCTCCAGAAGAAATATGGAATCCTGCGTTCAAAAGATCAATTCCGCAAAGGATGATCTGATCTAAAACACATAGAACAGGAGCAGCTCAACAAAAGTTTTTTTAGTTTCTTTTAATTCATTCATAATGTTCATTCATTGATAAATGCATTTTGTTGTATTTAACAGTATTTTACAATGCATTTATTTTGCTTCTTGTTAGGAAAAAAAAATATATATATATTGCAAAGAGAAAGCATCACAATTCAAGAACTGATATGTTGGCAAGCACCTCAGAAAAGGAAAATGAGCAATCGCTGCAATCTTATCCAGAGGAGCGATTCACAGGTATGTGCAACCAACTACATGGTGTCTCTCTATTGAATGTATTGTGTATTGGAGACTGCTGCAAACTTGACATAACATGACATGACAGTTGCGTGATTGCACACATAATCTGATGGCTGTAGGCACTGTGATAAAACAACAGGCAAACTCAAGCTTGCTCACACGGATCCCCAGTACTGCCACACCTCTGCCATGCTTTCTGTGCTCCGCTTGCCCATCTGTGGGCCCGGGAACGAGATGATGGCTGGAGGGGAAGGAGAAGAGTGGACACATGTCTGCTCCGCTCCACTTCTTGTGACCTGGAAAGTGAAAGAAGTTGTAAACCCTCGTGTTTTTTCACCTTAATGCATCCTATGCATTAAGGTGAAAAATCTTCTGACACTGACCAGCCCCCCGACCCGTTTTACTTACTTGAGCCCATTCATTCCCTTGGTGGAGATGCGCTCACCCTCTCTACCCTGGGGTTCTCAGCTCTTGATTGGATAGTAGCGCAGCCATTGGCTCCCGCTGCTGTCAATCAAATCCAATGACGCGGGAGCCAGGGGGCGGGGCCGAGTCCGGCATTCTGTGTCTATGGACGCAAATGCTGGACTCGGGAGCACGCCCGCAAGGTAACCCCCAGGGAGAGTGCTTCCCCTAGGCCTAGGGGGTTTACCTATGCAAGCAGGAGCCACGAGTGCCGTTGGGGGACCCCGGAAGACGATGATTGGGGCCACACTGTGCAAAACGAACTGCACGGTGGAGGTAGGTATAATATGTTTGTTATTATTTTATCTTTATTTTTTAAACAAGGGTTTACAACCCCTTGAAGTTTCTGACATAACATCTGGATCAAGCTCTTGCTGTCCCCACCTAGCTTAAAAAGGGATGTATTGCAATACGATTTGCATTGCAAAACATTCAGTGTAGCCCAGAAGAGACCCATCATGTCTCCCTAAATAGAACTTGTCACCTAAAAATCATCACTTTAGGGACATTTAGTTCCCTATGTAATGAAATTTAAAATTCTCAAGTAAAAACAGATTTTATTTTGTTTATGCAAACCCCCCCCCCCCCAAAAAAAAAAAAGATTGGACATGCTGGATATCTATTCACTTGATGTAACCTTGTCTTTTCTATTTCCCCCAAAAGTATGGATGATATATGGGATTACTTCTTCCCTTACAGTTAAGTTAACTGGGGTTTTTTTGGACACTAATCACATATTGTTAAATAAGTCACCAGTATTGCATCCTATTTAAAACTTTGCTGCCAAGTGTCACCCACGCCCAGTCAAATGGAGGAAAAGCACAATGGATCCAAGAACAGGACCAGCCACAGAGGGCACTCTGCATCCACCCCAATTCTGAATGCACCACAGGGAGGCCAGGAGTAAAGCCTAGGTTTCCAAGACAAAGAGTAGGCAAATCTAACCTGGAGTATCCCCTTTTTGAGATCTGGTGTGACCTGTCTGGTTTTCTGCATATCATCTTCCTCCCCTCTCTCCTTGCCACTGATAGTACACAAAGCATATAAACAAAAACATATAAACAAAATTTTCACTTTTTAGTGGAACTCCACTTCAAATTAAACTATAGTCATGCATTTTCCAAACTTATAAAACCTCTCTCAAAAGAAATGCAATTCAATGTCTAAAATCAGCTAATTAAAAGCAAAGTTCCAACTAAAATACAATTTCCAATTTGATGATGCTTGACTCTCTGACATACCTCATGCAAGCTGTCACAATAGGGTACCCACCCTAATGATACCGGCACCAGGGAGAGGCAGGATAGAGAAATGAGGCTCCATGTGGCCGCATTGCTGGACAATTAGACAGGTGAGTGTGTGTTAATGAACACAGAAATGGCTGAAATTAAGCTGGCCATACCCCCAATGCGGAAGTTTTACCTATAGCTTACCTATGGGTACAGTTAATACCTCCTAAACCTGCGTTGTTTAGGAGATATTTACATTTTAATGCGCCGATGATGTCACGTGACTCTGGCCAGTCACAGAGCCAGAGTCTACGGCCCTGGAAGGAAGAGGGGTGAACATGGACACGGCCTGCAGTGGGGACATTGCGGGCTTTGTTTGCGGGTAAGTGGCACATAGTGTGCTAGTATGCGATGCATACTAGCACATTATGATTTTACTTTGCAGGGAACTAAAAAGGAAGTAACACCCATCAAGGTTTACTTCCTATTTAACAACTAAAAAAATGTTCTTGTGGAAAATTGGACATTATACATTAACCTGTGATCTCGGGATATCTTCACTAGTGTCTTGGTCCTCATCATTTGACCTGGACTCTGGAGATGCAGCGAATGTGTCTTGAAGAGTGCATAGTGATACTCTTTCATCCACCTGTTCTGTGAGAAATTGTAGGCTATCGAAATACCACAGACGTGAAACATAAATGTCATCTGTTCCTGCACCAGACTTCTGGGATTCACGGATCTCGTTCACTTCTTTTTTAAAGACAGTCCGTAAATAAGCAATTTTATTTCTCACATATTCCAGGGTTGGATCTGGGCAAACCACTTTACAAAGTTACAGAAGTTTAGTCTGGGTCTCACACTTTTTATCTCTGTTGGAATATTTTTTGGAAGTTACTTTCCATAAACATGGCATCTGCCTATACAGCTCAGTAAATTGGGGTGAGAAATCTGGGGAAGTAAATTTGTCTGGCATGATTCCTGCAAAATATACTGAATGAGCTCTGATTAAAATCTTCCCTATCTATCAAATTAAAAGGAATTTTGTTGGACTTAAAGGCTTAAAAAAAGTATTTATCCCGGTGGTCTTTCGTATTTGTAGGCTACTTGTACGGCCGGTCGTTTGTGCACTGGGCATGCGTCATTCAGCCTGGCCGTCTCTGATGACATCACTACAGTGGGAACATGCAATATAGGCAACGGCTTTTCGTAGGCCGGGCGCACAAAATGTTGGTCATGGTCTGGTTGCAACACAACTTGGTTTGGAGGAGACATGCTTGGTTTTTTAAGGTTTAACAGCAAAATGCGTCTGTAATAACATTGTTATTTGTTTTATGTGCAATAAATAGACATTATTCAATAAACTTGTTTGTTGTGATGCATGATAGTATCTTTTAATGTGTAAATTTTCCAAGTTCTAAAGTGATTCCAAAGTCTCCTTTTTTGGGTTAACTCCTCTGTGCAGTGATTTTGCCTGGACTATCCTCTTTTTGGGTCCCTCTTCTGCTCACTTGGTCCCTCCCTCCTGTTGAGTGGCCCCATAACAAGCAACTTGCTGTGGGGTCACCCTAGGAAAGCTGCAGCTCACTGTGTCCATTCAGACATGGAACAGAGGCCTGGCCCTGCTCCTAATCTCTTCTCAGTGGCTAATAGATTTTGATTAAAAGCAGCAAGAGTCAATGGCCCCATGCTATCATCACAGCCAATGAGGAGGGAGAATCTTGTTCAGCAACAACACTCCTGAAACTTCAATGGACGGAGATGGGCTCAGGTAAGTATTTGGTGGGCTGAGGGGGTCTTCTGCACAATGACGGCTTTAATCTTAATGCATTGAATGCATTAAGATGAACAAAATGAATGCTTTTCAAAAAAAATCTAAATCATAGATCACCACATGACATGAATAATACAATATTACTTGATATAAAACAAGACTGAAGGTGTCAAATTTTTTATTCAAATATTAACTCGTTCTAATATACAAGCTAAATAGGGAAGCATACAATTGTCGCAGATTTTTTTTAATAGAAATACGGTCAACATCAAAACAGGTTTTTGGAGAAATTCTGCCATGACACAGCCCCCCGACCCACAAAATAATTTAGATAAAGCTCCTCTGTCGGTTGGATTTTCAGAAGGCACAGCTTTAATATAGGCCTGTGCGTGTCTCCGCAGGTAATTGTGCAATATACAGCAACAGAGCACAAGATTGACTATTTTATACAATGCGAGACTGATTGTTTGGAAAATGCGGAAACGGTTGGCTATTACACCAAATGCGTTTTCGAACACTCTTCATGCCCTGGACAAATGATAGTTAAAGATCTTCTGGTCAGGGGTTATATTCCTCATGGGGAAGGGCTTGAGGAGGTGGTCTCCCAATGCAAATGCATTGTCTGCAACAAAGACAAAGTTCAGACCTTCCAAGGTTTCATTGGGGGGCAGAAGATTCAGGGATCCACTCTGAAAGAGCTAGTAAAATTTAGTGTGTTCTAGCACACTTCCATCTGAGTTGGGCCCGTTTTTATGTCCAAATACAAGAATTCATAATTGGCATTCACAATGACTAGCATAATTATACTAAAAAATCCTTTATAAATGTAGAAGTATGATCCAGACTTTGGGGGTGGTGCTATCCTCATGTATATAGTATATAGTTAGTCAGGTTTAAAAAAGACACAAGTCCATCCATTTCAACCTTAAAAAATAAATAAATAAAATAAAAAATATCATACAATCCCATATACCCAATCCTATACCCACAGTTGATCCAGAGGAAGGTGAAAAACCCCCCAGAAAAGCTGGATCCAATCTGCTACAGCAGGGGAAAATTTCCTTACTGATCCCAGAGAGGCAATTGGATTTTCCCTGGATCAACTTTACCTATAAATGTTAGTACCCAGTTATATTATGTAAATTTAGGAAAGAATCCAGGCCTTTCTTAAAGCAATCTACTGAGCTGGCCAGAAGCACCTCTGGAGGGAGTCTATTCCACATTTTCACAGCTCTTACTGTGAAGAAACCTTTCCGTATTTGGAGATGAAACCTCTTTTCCTCTAGACGTAAAGAGTACCCCCTTGTCCTCAGTGATGACCGTATAATAAATAACTGAACACCAAGTTCACTATATGGACCCCTTATATATTTGTACACGTTGATCATATCCCCCTTTAATCTCCTCTTCTCAAGTGCTCTCAAGTTCCCATGTGCTTCTCATCGATCGCACAACCACAGTTTGGGAAGTTCCATTGGTCATAACATTTTTGGGCCACCTCCATCCATTCCGCCGGAGAGATAGTGTCAATAATTATGCTACACTATGCAAATAATATATTTTTTACTTTTAGCCAAGGTTCACACTGCTGCAGGCTTGTAATCGTGTCAGTTGAGCTTAACTCGCACGTTTTTCATAACCGCCTGTCAGTCTGACTTCAGGGGCGATTTGAGGGACATCCGTGCAGGTTCCTGCCCAGATGTTGTTTTGCTTGCGTCTATCTAGCAAGGTTACTCTGTGGTATAAGCAAGGAAGCTGAGATTTCTGCAGTGTGTAAATGTGCTTTACTATACAAAGATGATGTACATACAAAACTATTACAATATTAGGAATATAATACACGACTGACAGATATCTATAACAAGCAAAATGCCTAGCAAACTGAACAGCCTATGGTCTATAATAGTACAAATACACTTAAAGGTTACTTATCTTCTGTTACTGTATGTTCGTGATCTCCATTGGCAACGATTCTCCTGGAGCATCAGGCAAGTTTCTTCTATCATGAGTGGCGTCAGATGTTACAGCATGATGGTGTGTGTGTCTGTCTCCCTACTCACCCCTTTTACATGTCAGGCTGTTTACCATAGTTACCAAACAACAGAAAACATACCTGTTTACTGTAGCTAAAGAAACAATGGACTGTTGAAAACTGTCAATTCAAAACAAAAATGGTATCTACGTACCATTGTCAACTCAAACCAAGACAGTCATTTAACAGTCATTCTTTCAGTTTGAAAGCTGAAAGAATATCAACCAAGTAATGTCTTACTTGTTTACTGTAGCTAAAGAGACAATAGCCTGTTATTTGAACTGTCAATTGAATACAACAATGATATCTACACCCATTGTATAAAAAGCATTTGTTTGAGAAATCTACTCAAGCCAAAAAACTGACAGTAATCTGACCAACTCACTATTGTAATATTGTCCCATTATCTTATGTCTGATTAATATAAAAAAATCATATTTTTAACAAACGCAACAAATTCCGCCCTAGATTTTTTTTTCTTTCAGACTCCATATGGAAAGTGACTTCATTACTATGAAAATTACTATGAAAACTCATTTTAAACATTCATTTTCCTTGAATGCAACACCTCCCATATTTCTGTCATTGAGAAGGTGTTTCAGTCTTCAAAAGTTCATTCGTAAGTCCATTCTAAAGTTCTTTAGAAACAAGTCCAGGCTTGTAATACATCAAAGGCCTTGCTCTCCACAGCTCTTGCGATCTTCCATCATTCTTTCCATCATGTAACCACTTTTCTCTGGTCTTCCTATGGGTCAAATCAGAGACAGCCTGTGGAGTGGAAAACAAAGCGGATTATCTGTTCCTTCTAATAGTACATAAACAGTAGATCCAGGCCCTTCAGCTAAAATCTCTCCTCTAAATGGCTTCTTGCCTGGATATCTGACTAACACTTTGCCCCCTGCCTGTACCCACTTCTGACCCTCCCAAAGAACATCAATAGGGAGGAGAGGAAATATACTGATATTTCCCAGAAGATCACTGCTGTTTATTTTGGAAGGTTTGATGTTATGTAGCCTCACTTTCCACTCTTGCTGAGAAGTATTCACTAATCAGTCAGAGTCCCAGCCACTGATTTGAAGCTCATCTGTCAATGCAAATGTAACTTCAAACCTTCCTGCCAGATTGCCTCTCATTCCTAGATAGGCTTCAGCTTCAGATACATCACTCTTGATTTCTATGTCATGGGAAGCAGTAACATGGTATCAGTTAAGCCCTGTTCTTTCAGGAACCTTACATAGACACTGAACTCTGCACTCCAGCTGTGGAATCTGTGCCCCAGCCCCTACCATCCTCCCATATGGTGTGCTTTTGGCTATTGGCCCAGAATTTAACATCAAGACAACCTGTGTGAGGACCCGATCCCACCCTCTTAGTGTATGTGTGGGTGTAAGTTTGCGTATCTGGTCCTTCAATAGCCTGTTGTATCTTTCAATCAAACCAGCTGCCTGTGGATGGTATGGGATGTGGCACAACCAGTACACTCCAGAGTTTTTGGCCCACTGCTGTACTGTTGAGTGTGAGCCGTTATCACTTTGCACTTGTTTGGGACAACCATAAGCAACGACAAGTTTCTGGAGCAGTTGAAGCGTTGCGGCTTGATCTGCACGTTTGCAAGGATGAACAAGCATAAGTCCTGAATAGGTGTCCACTGCAGTGCAACAATATCTCAGTCCATTGTTTCCCCGGGGCAGGGGACCAATGAAGTCAATCTGCCAGATCTCTGCAGGCCTCTCACCCCTCTTAATTGACTCAGTGGAGTACTTTTGCAATGGCCATTGTCGCACTTCTCCACACACTGTACAGTTCCCTATTACAGTCTTTTATCATGTCCATGGATATAGGCAATCCTCTCTGCTGTGCCCATTCATATGATGCTTTCTGCCCCAAATGTCCAGATTGCTTGTGGGTCCAGTTAGCCAAGTTCATCAAGACAGGATCAATTGGCACAACTGCCTTCACTTTGGCGATTTCATCAGCAACTCTGTTATAGTTCTCAAAGTCTGGGACTAGGGGCACATGTGCATCAACATGCCCCACTTTTATGGTACGGGAGTGAGCTTCCTTGCAGATGTAGTCCCAGACTTCTTTGGCTCCCCAAACCACCTTTCCATGAATCATCCATTCATTGGACTTCCACGTGGGCATCCAAGTTGTCAGTCCTTTAAAAACCGCCCAGCTGTCAGTGTAGATAGTGATATGGTAAGAAGGATCCTCCTGAAGAATCATCACCACCGCTTTCAACTCTGCATACTGACTGGACCCTCCAGTTCCGGTCTCCTGCAGGACTGTGTCTGTACTTGGGTTGTAGGCTGCTGCTGTCTATTTACGTCCAGACGAGGTGACTATGGCTGAACCATCAGTGAACCACGCTGATTCCTTCATGTCTTCTGACAGAGACTCAAAGGGTGGAGCCTCTTGAATGGGGGATGACTGCAGCACAGGAATTTCTTCTTCTGGCTGGGTGCTGGTAAAAGTAACAAGCCCAGCCAACTGTTTTGAAATGTCTCTAACATCCCCAGCTGCAATACCCCCTCTTTCTTGAAGGTACCACTTCCATTTCATCAGTGTTTGGTTCTGGGTCACAGCTGCCCTAGTGGTCAGTCCATTATCTCTCACCCATCCTGCTATTGGCAATGCAGTATGGATGGTGACTGTGTCCTTTCCTGTAATGGTCTCTACATGTTGAAATGCTGTGTAGGCCCCAAACAGGTACTTCTCTAGGGGCGTGTATCTCTTCTGTGCCCCTGTCAGTTGTTTGGACCAAAATCCAATGGGTATTGCTCTCAGTCCTTTCTTTTCATTTGGCTGCCACAGACTCCAAGATATGGTACCATTCTGCTCCACTACATCCAGCTGAAATGGTACTCCTTGTCTCACGGGTCCTAATCCCTGATGCTGCAAAATAGCTTCTTTAGCAGCCAGGAATTTAGTCCGCTGCTCTGAACCCCATGAGAACTCTTTCTTCTTTCTGGTGACATTATATATAGGCCTCAGAATCAGTCCAAGATGTGGGACGAACGATCTCCAGAACCCCACAACTCCAATGAACTTCTGTGCCTCCTCTTTGGTAGTAGGGGGCGACAGCGCCTGGATAGCTTGCACAACTATCTCTGGAATTTTCCTCTACGGCCCAGTCCACATCATTCCCAGGAATTTCACTTCTGTGGCAGGTCCTTGGACTTTGTCTCTGTTGATAGCCCACCCTCTGTTCTCCAAGTGCTCTATCAGCAGGTGCAGTGCTTCAGTTACATCTTCTTTTGTCCCAGAGATCATGATGTCATCAATGTAATGAAACACAGTGACTTTTAAATTCAGGGTACTTAAATCTCGGGCAATCAGTCCATGACAAATCGTTGGAGAATGAACATAGTCTTCAGGAAGCATGGTGAAAGTGTACTGGCGGCCGTCTCACACCATAGCAAACTGGTCTCGACACTCTGGGTCTATCAAAATTGAAAAGAAAGCATTAGCCAGGTCTATCACAGCATGATATTCTCCTGCATCTTTAGCAATTTTCTCAACAATTGAGATCATATCTGGTACAGCTGACTTCAATGGAGGTGCCACTTTGTTTAGACCTCTGTAATCCACAGTCATTCTATATGTCCCATCAGGTTGCTTTACTGAGAACACCGGAGACGAGAAAGGACTTACAGCAGGTCTTAGGATCCCTACTCTCAACAGTTCTTGAATAGTCTTCCCAATTTCTTTGTGGCCTCCAGGAAGTCTGTACTGCTTGAGACAGACTGGCTTCTCTGGTGGAGGAATGTAGACAGGGGTCCATTTCGCATGACCTCTGACCACAGCCTTCACCACCCTAACCAGATACGCTTTATCAGGATCCCCGAATGTGAATGTACCTCTTTCAGTCTGAACTGACTGACCTTGAAGTACATCCATCCCAAGAATATTTTCGGGTAACTCTGATACCAAAAAAATGTCATAAATCCTGATCCCTTGCCAATAGCCAATTTTACCCATATCCTAACTGCTGGTGTGGTTTGCCCTCCCAAACCTTCTACATAAATCAATTCTCCTTTGTGATGGGAAGGATTACCTTGCAAAAGTGTAACTTCAGCGCCGCTATCAACTAAAGCCATGTGTAGGAGAAGATGACTTCCCCCACCATACAGTGACAGGTGCATATGGGCGTCGGTCTCCTGCTGTCACTGCCCTCACGGCTATTACAGGAGCATAGGTGTGCGCACAGGGTGTGCCAGGTGTGCCTGGGCACACCCTAATCACCCTGTGTGGCATGGATTCTCCTGTTTAGACCCTTGATTATTCACCAAACCCCCCCTAATGGGGCTCCTGAAAAAATAAATAATTTAAAAAAATAAAATTGTAAAAAATAGGGGGCGTGGCCTGGACGGGACCCGAGATGGCCGCTTGAAGAGACAGCTCCCGCACAGTGAGGACGAAAAAAGCTGAATCCGGGGTATCTGCGACTTGTCCCACGATGGGAAAGTCAAACAGGAGCACCTCCACACCCCGCACACAGAAAGAGCCCACACCGCAACTAAGCGGCAGTATCCCAGACATTTTCCGGACCCGCCAGTCCGCGCTGCTGGAGGCGTCACAGGCCTCATCGCAGGCCGCGCACGCCGTACAGGCCTCATCCCCGGACTCGATTAGGAGCGCCACAGACCCGCTAATGGACAGCGGCGACCACACCGATCCGCACCCAAGCCTGCTGGACCTCCAGAGAGACCTCCAGAAAGTCGCTCTGGACATCAAACATACCATGATGTCCGCTATCTCTGATCTCAAAGAAGATATCCATGCTATAACCCACCGGATCAATGATGTGGAGGAAAACGCTAGATTGCAAGCCTCAGCTATCAGGCAAGTACAAAAAACATACGATCTCCACTTGCCCCACATGTTTGAGCTACACAGACAGGTGGAAGATTTGGACAACAGGGGACGCAGGCATAACATTCGGGTGAGGGGGGTCCCGGAGGGAATTGACCAGGCCGCACTTCCCCACACAGTCAGTACCATCTTTAATGACTTGCTTGAACGCCCGGCAGACTCCCCCATAGAAATGGAGCGTATACACCGAGCCCTGCGTCCCCCCCCCCGAGACAACGAGCCACCCAGAGACATTATCTGTTGTATTGTCAATTTCCCCCTCAAAGAGGAAATTCTTAGGAAGGCGAGAGAAAAAGGACGTATAACCTTTAATGGAACTGAGGTGAAACTATTTCAGGACTTATCACAAATCACACTGCAGAATAGACGCACCTTACGCCCCCTACTGGACGTGCTCCGCTCCCGCAACATCCAATATAGATGGAAATTCCCTTTCTGTCTCTCTGCATCGACCAGAGGCCGCACAGCCTTATTGAGAACCCCGGAAGACCTTCCCAATTTTTGCGAGCAGCTGGACATTCCACTGATGGATATCCCTGATTGGCATTCATTCTATTTCCCCACGGAACCGTGGAAGCCGGTATCTACCAACTCCTCCCCCAAAGCTCAAAGGCACCACTCGAGACGCCGCAGGCTGGATCCTATCTCTCCTGGAGACCGCCTATCACGCCGAGACATGCCTGCACCCAGCCCTGGGCGACATGACACCCCGCGACGAAACCTCCCGTTGACATGATAACCGCCTGAATATTCTATCCACGCATGCACGGGCAGCACTAACTTTTTCCTTTTTTTCCAGCTCCAACCTAGCCCTACTCTATGGAAGTTGTTTTTCAGGTACCGCACCCCACACGCTCCAATGAAGATTGTCGAAGATCACTGAGACTTTCCACTTCTTACAGAAAGAAGAAGAAACCCTTCATGGACTTCTGTTTATATAACCTACTTTTCCTATTTCCAGGTACTGTTTACCAGCAAACACACATATGCTGATGGAGATAACCTCTCTACCTCACTTTGGTCACCCTCTTGGAACGTGGGTATCCACTCCCGTGGGGGGCCCATTGGGTCCCAGAGGGTCACCAAATCAGTCCCATTTACCTTGTATTTTACCAAACCAGACTAAATGCATTTTAAGATACTCGTTCACGGATACCCTTAGCTAACTGGGACACTTCACTTACGAGCCTGAAAGGCCTGCTTCCACAACACACTGTCCTTTACTATAGGATTTAATTAATACCCTGTAGCGACAACATAACATATAATGTGATGTTGTAAAGCTAATGCCCCAGCCAAACCGGAATGCTCTCCTTCACTAAGAACAAATATGATTGATTCCTGGGTTGCACTTACAAAAGGTCTCATAGAATGTTTTAGTGCGGTACCGACATTCGCGACCCCCACTTACACAAAGCAATTTAGTTTTGCTGGTGAAGGAGCCCACACCGTGCTGCCCGGACTGCCACTGTTACTGTTACAACTACTATTACTGATAGGCTAAAGTCCATGTTTTTGTTTATGTTTATGTTTTTGTTCCCTCTCAGTTCAATCTGGTATAGATAGCCCTATTGCTCTTAGTCAATATTGACCCAGATCCTTAGTCACTACTATAGAGCCTAAGATCCGCCCACCCTAGATACAGTAACCTACCCATATTCCACACCCCCTTCTTAATCGCCATATGGCTCTTCGAATCCCGAAACTTAGTCTACTATAGTCTTTCACTATGTACACCCCACCCAACCTAGACATTTCTCTCCATTCGTCCTCACCAGTGCAACGGATCTCATACCCGCTCAGTCCTACGTACCCCACATAGCTGTCCATACGGACCTGAGCTACCAATCCGGAAATTCTTATTAGGTGGATAGGCACGCCTACGACCACCTCCGGTAACTGACTCGCCCAGTTCATTAACTGGTGCCCCCCCCCCCCCCCCTTTTTTTTTTTTTTTTTTTTTTTTTTTTTTTTTCCCTTCTTCTTCCTTCTTTCCCCCTATCCTAGTTTCACACTACTCCCACCCACGCATCTCACCCTACCCCTTTCTCTCTTTCCCTTCCCTCTTCTCTCTCCCCCTTCTCTTCTCTCCTCTCATATTTATCCTCCCTCCGTTCTATTTCCTCGAGGGGGCCGCCCCTCCGTCCTGTTCCCCGTCGTCGATCCCTGAGCCCCCTCGTCCAGGCAGACAATACTGAAAGACAGACTAACACCTATTTAACCTTCTTTCATCATTCACAACATTAACACAATGCAGAAGACTGCCACCAGCAACCATCAACTCTCACTTAAATGCCTGTCGCTTAATGTAAGAGGCCTAAACCTCCCTGAAAAAAGATCTCAGGTTCTCTCAGAACTCACGAAACACAAAGCTCACTTCCTGTTACTGCAAGAGACACACTTCCGAACCAAAGCCATACCTAAACTGACAAACCATGTATACAAACAGGCCTTACACTCCTCAAATCCATCTTCTAAGACAAAAGGAGTTTCTATACTTATCTCTAAACATGCAGACTTTCACTTATCAGACACATTGATTGACCAGGAGGGCAGATACATCTTCGTCAAAGGCACGTATGCGTCCAAACCCATCACTATAGCGAATATATACTGCCCAAATGACCATCAAGTCTCTTTCCTCCGGAAAATCTGTGACTTACTTTCATCTTTTCAAACAGGCATTTTGATATTGGGAGGAGACTTCAATGTTCCACTGAACCCCTGCCTAGATTCCTCCACTGGCACTTCCACACTCCCATTCCGGGCTTTAAAACAAATTAAACTCCAACTACAAAACCTCACCCTACACGATGCATGGCGCACTCTATATCCAACAGACAGAGATTACACGTACTTCTCTCCCCCACACCAGAAATATTCTAGAATTGATTATCTATTTCTATCCCAACCAGACCTCTCATACCTCTCGCAAGCCACAATAGAAAACATGTTCTTATCCGACCATCACCCTATTACGATTACCCTCTCATTCCCGGAATCGCGTAAGACTACCAAAACTTGGAGATTGAACCCATCTCTCCTAAAAGATCCTGAAACAATCCGGCAACTGAACACACAAATCCAACTGTACTTCCAAGAAAATTCAACCCCAGAAGTCACTCCGGTGACGCTGTGGGAAGCACATAAATGCGTTCTAAGAGGCAAACTCATAGCCTTAGCCACGGCGGAAAAAAAGAGACACCAAGAACAGATCAAAGCCCTTACCGCAACGATCCACAGACTTGAAACATCTCACAAAAAGTCCATCTCCCAATCCACACTACAAGCTCTCTCACAAGCAAGAGCGTCTCTGTTGGACGAACTAGGGAAACGCACTAGGCGAAGATATATCCTAGGCCAAAAAGTGTTTTATGAACATGGCAACAAGAGCGGGAGACTTCTCGCTCGCACAATCCAGGCAGCTAAAACATCTACCACTATACATCACCTCCGCACTGCAAAAGGCAAACTCCTCTCCAAAAATGAGGAAATAGCCAAGCACTTCGAAGAGTTTTATTCTAAGCTGTACAACCTACCTCAACACCCACCAGACTCCTCTCCCGCACATGACAGGTCTTTACAAATTCAGGAGTTTCTATCCCAATATTGCCCCAAGCCAATACCAACACAAAAAGCTAAGGAATTAGAAATCCCCATGAGCGTAGAAGAACTCAATCTTGCTATTAAACAAACGAAGGCGGGCAAAAGTCCAGGCCCTGATGGCCTACCTCTCATATACTACAAAACTTTTCTAGACACACTAACACCCAAAATGCTGTCGGCCTTTAACTTCCTTTCAAACCCACTCGCCACATCTGGACACATGTTAGAAGCCCAGATAGCAGTGATACCCAAAACAGACAAAGACCCAATGATAGTTTCTAATTATAGACCCATATCGCTGTTAAATGTAGACATCAAATTGTATGCCAAAATTATAGCAAATAGATTACTACCCCTGATTCCAGACCTAGTTTTACCCGATCAAGTAGGTTTTATCCCTGGCAGAGAGGCAAGAGACAATACCATCCGCACCCTGAACTTACACCACTGGCTCAACACATCCAACACCAAGGGATTTCTGTTATCCCTGGATGCTGAGAAGGCGTTCGACAGGGTGGCCTGGGATTACATGCGAGAGGTACTCAAAGGAATTGGCCTTCTTCCACGCATGTTTGCCCACATCTGTGCCCTATATACTACTCCAACAGCAAGAGTTAAAGCAAATGGCCTCCTGTCGAACGCCTTCCACATCAGCAATGGCACCCGTCAAGGATGCCCTCTGTCCCCCCTAATTTTTGTCCTCTCTCTTGAACCCCTTCTCAACAGAATAAGAGCCAACCCAGATATTCAGGGTATCCACATGAATCGCAGGGAATTTAAGGTTGCCGCTTTTGCAGACGACATCCTATTATCACTGCAAACACCGCACACATCCCTTCCTAACCTACTAAAGGACATTAACCATTTTGGAACATTGTCCAACTTTAAAATTAACTATTCTAAATCCCAGGCCCTCAATGTTTCTCTACCACCATTAGAAGTTACCCACTGCCAAACTTCGTTCCCATTCCAATGGAAAAATGACTATATCACTTACCTAGGCATTAGAATTCCCCGGCATCTATTAGAGCTCTATGAGCGCAACTTTCTCAATGCCTTGACGAAGATCCAAACAGACCTTCAAAGCTGGAGTACCCTGAATGTCTCCTGGTTTGGTCGTTCGGCATTGATGAAAATGATAATCCTTCCCCGTCTTTTATATTTTATGCAAACGATCCCAATCCATTTACCCCCATCTTTCTTTTTGGCCTATAAAAAAGCCTGCTCAAAATTTATCTGGAAGGGCGGCCCCCCCCGCATCAAATATACGAAGTTGACATGCTCCAAAACGAAAGGGGGGATTGCCTTGCCAGATCTACATAAATACTACGTGGCTTGCCACCTCACTAGAGTGGTAAACTGGAAAACTCATAAACTAAGCAAACTTTGGACCATTTTGGAAAATGCCTTTAGTACTATACCCTTGCACACCCTAACATGGGTCCCAACGAAACACTACCCTCATGCTGTAAAATCACACCCGTTTATTTACCCATCACTGCGAGCTTTCTCTACAGCAAAGAACTCATACCATATAGCCTCAACACCAGGACCGTTGACCCCTCTTCGAGCCAACCCTGAGTTTGCTCCTGGAGAATCAAACTCTTTCTTAACACAAGAGTGGCCACATGACGATATCTATGCTCGCCATTTTTTTGTTGATGGGAGGATTCGCACATATAACGAATTAAAATCCGTCTCACGCACAAAAGAGTTCCCCTTTTGGTCATACAGACAGCTAAGACACTTCCTTGCATCGACTAACGCAAACGACATTTGGACAAGACCACTTACTCCATTCGAAACAATGTATTCTCAGTCCACCCCACAAGGTCACCTAATATCCATGATCTACTCCTTCCTCCAGGATGACTCGCTTCACCCACAGATGGAAACTTCTAGATTATCTTGGGGGAAGGACCTACAAATCAACTTTTCTGACGATGAATGGGAATCTATCCTTACATACGCTCACAAGGGATCTATGAATGTTGCAATCCAAGAAAATGGGTACAAAATTGCCACGAAATGGTATAGAACTCCCGCTCGATTACACCAATTCTCGCCCTCTATCCCCAATATTTGCTGGAGATGCAATAAGGCAATAGGCAACATGCTACATATCTGGTGGGAATGCCCACTACTTCAACCATTCTGGAAAGAGGTACACTCCATTATTACACATGTAACAACTTATTCCTTAAATTTTAACCCGGCCCAATATCTCCTCCATCATTCAACCCTGTCCAAAAAAGTCTACCATAAATCACTTGCAATGCACATGGTAAATGCCGCTAGAGTGTGCATCCCTGCACACTGGCGCTCAACTACTCCCCCGACCATTACAGAATGGTTAATCAGGGTTGCAAAGTTCGAGGAGATGGAAGAACTGATTCATATTTCCCAAGACCGTATCCAAAAATTTACTACCATATGGGCCTGTTGGTCCCATTTTAAAACCACCGATTACTATAAATCCTTTTTCCAGTCCTAAACACACTCCCTTCTATAGTTTAATACCCATGACCTCCAGGACTCGCGGGGGCGCTCGGGGGGCCTGGCTCGAGGGGTGGCCCCCCCCTCTCCCTCTCTTTATCTGCTTTTTTCTTCTTTTCCGCCATCTCCTTTTTCTCCCCTCCTTCCCCTATATCTTCCCCCTAACCCCCATCCCTTTGTTTTAACAATCCCTCCCCACCTATCCCCCTATTTTTATTTATTTTATTTATTTTGTTTTCTAAATTTTGGGATTATGCTCTACGTAAGACCGTCATAATGTGTCTAATCCCCCACCAACAGACACTCGAACCTATCTCCTTATATGTACCTTACTCAAGGAACAGGACGGGCACTGGACCCCCCTGTACCAGAAACACCGGAATACCTTCACTACTGTATTAATATCACTGTTACATTACTTGCTATCAGGATCGCCCCCCTTTTGTGTGTATATTTTAAATGTTACATATGCACTCTGTAAATTCAAACATGTTCCAACAATAATCTTTATGACGTACCATTGTCATGCGAGTGTACTACATGATTCTTTTTGATACTCTTTTGAAGTATTGTATTTGCTATCTTATTATTTTTTCAATAAAATCTTTCCTTGTGGAAAAAAAAAAAAAAAAAATAAATAAATAAATAAAAAAATAAAAACTGACACCGTCCACTGCCCTATTGACACCAATCTGTGCCCTAAAGACACTGTCCACTCTACTGACACCATCAGTATATATACACATGCACACACACATATGTGTTTGAGCATTGGGGGGCACACCCTAAGGCAATAGGCTGTGCACACCTATGTACAGGAGACTCACCTTCCCTTCATAAAGGATAAGGAACCTCCCAATCCCCTTTTCTGATTCTCTCTAATTCCTCCCCATGATAAAGAGATTTGGGTTTGGGTTCATGTTCAGTTTTGGGAATTGGTTTGGGGCTAACAGGAGGGGTCTGTTCTGTTTCCTCTAAGTCTAGGCTGATGTTATCTTCACTAGGAGTAGTGCTTCTAACCCTGACAGTTTTCTCTACTAAATGCTTCCACCTCTTCAGCATTTCTGCAGTAGAAATCTCATCTATCTCATCTTTAGGTACTCCTGCCTTTAATAGGTCCACCCACATTGCTTTTCTAGAAATAACAAGCCTGGTTTTCTCTTCACCTCCTGTCTTCTCTACCCCATTCCCTTTCTTCTCTGTTCTTTTCTGCTTGTATTCTTCCTGTCTGGCCTTGGCCTTATCTACTGCCCTGACAGGTTTTGTTTTAGTCTCCTCTAGCTCCCTCAACTGGCTTAAAAGGGTAGTGGCTTCATGAATCTTGCTGTTTAATCCCAGGCCTCCCAACAAGGACAATAAAGGAGCCCTGAGATTAAATGGCGCAGACTTCATCAGCTTAGAGCGCAGAGCAGACGTAAAGGGTTCCATATCTGGACCCATCTAATTCTGGAAATGTATTTATTCTGGTTATACAACCCATCTCACGTAACCTGGAAATACCCTCTCCTATTGCTCTCCGTGAGTAGGTATTTTCCAGGTCAGTAGGACTAGCGTATACTCGGACTATACCATCTCTCACAAGGTCTAACAGTGAAAAATTCACGCTAAACTCTCGGGCTTTTCACATTGCCTGACGCAATTGTGGATCATGGGTTAACACTCCCATAGTCACTACTTCCTTACCTGACAAAACAACACTGTCCGCCCCTTCATCCCATAAGCGTAGGAGTCAACTCACTAGGGGTTCCCCAGACCTTTGTTTGTATTGTTTTGCCAGCTCATGGAGTTCAGTTTGTGTAAACTCCCATACTTCTTCAAATTCAACATCTCTGGGGTTGCGATAATGCACCTCCCCATCTGCCATATCCTCTCTATCATGTTGCCGTTTCCTATGCTTAGTAATGAGAGGTCTGGCATACTTTTTCTTTCGCACTAGCAGATCATCATGCAAAATATCAAACTCTATCTCCTCATCCTCACTATCATTTGAGGAGAGCACATCCTCACAATCCCAATTTTAGGATGTGACAATGGCACGTACCCTGGCTTTACTAACAGGTTTACGGCCCTTCCTTTTCCTTAAGGCATTAATTGATTTGGTCATGAGGGCTGCACACCGCTCTTGCAAATCATCAGCCCGACTAGCAGTTGAACGCACACACTCTGAAGCAACTGCTAGCTGGTCTTTTAATACCTTAACTTCTGCCTCTGCCTTCTCCCTTCTCTGTGATTCAGTGTAAATAGCATTAAGGAAATACCAACCCACTGTGGACACTGTCCTCTTCTCTTTTTTACTTAAATCCAACCCCTTAAGGCTAAAATCTACAAAATGATCTGAGACTTTATCACCTCAAGTCAGCTTCAAGGGAGAAGCATGCTTTACAAATTCTTTAGCAAGAGGCTCCCATTCATTGTCTCTGGCCCAGATAGGTAAGCTGCACACTTCCTTCTGGCCACCAGAACCCTCTGCAGCCTTGCTTTTCCTAAAAAGCTTACGCAGCATTTTACCTAGCACAAGCTACACAACACACTACAGAAAAACATGTCTGCTTCAGTTGAATTATAGCACAGATCCCGGATGAGCCCCTGAAAATGTTTTGCTTGCGTCTATCTAACAAGGTTACTCTGTGGTATAAGCAAGGAAGCTGAGATTTCTGCAGTGTGTAAATGTGCTTTACTATACAAAGATGCTGTACATACAAAACTATTACAATATTAGGAATACAATACAAGACTGACAATATTAGGAATACAATACAAGACTGACAGATATCTATAACAAGCAAAATGCCTGGCAAACTGAACAGCCTATGGTCTATAATAGTACAAATACACTTAAAGGTTACTTATCTTCTGTTACTGTATGTTCGTGATCTCCATTGGCAACGATTCTCCTGGAACATCAGGCAAGTTTCTTCTATCATGAGTGGCGTCAGATGTTACAGCATGATGGTGTGTGTGTCTGTCTCCCTACTCACTCATTTTATGTGTCAGGCTGTTTACCATAGTTACCAAACAACAGAAAACATACCTGTTTACTGTAGCTGTAGAAACAATGGACTGTTGAAAACTGTCAATTCAAAACAAAAATGGTATCTACGTACCATTGTCAACTCAAACCAAGACAGTCATTTAACAGTCATTCTTTCAGTTTGAAAGCTGAAAGAATATCAACCAAGTAATGTCTTACTTGTTTACTGTAGCTAAAGAGACAATAGCCTGTTAATTGAACTGATATCTACACCCATTGTATAAACAGCATTTGTTTGAGAAATCTACTCAAGTCAAAAAACTGACAGTAATCTGACCAACTCACTATTGTAATATTGTCCCATTATCTTATGTCTGATTAATATAAAAAAATCATATTTTTAACGCAACACAGATGTCTATTTAAATCGCACCCAAAGTTGACTACTTTTGGGAATTTTTGCGACACCGCAATGAGGATGTCGTACCGATTTAGACTATGCCATTTGACGTCATATAGCATTCCAACACATCAATGTTGCACATTATTCCTGTGTATATAACTTGCAATGTCTGTGTTGGTGCAATTTCTGCTATATATTTTCTATTGCTGAAAATGCATTGCATCCACACCAAGACAGTGAAGGACCCTTTTTTAACGCACCTGTATTGCATCAGATAAATGTTCACACCAAGCTGAGCAATTCATGCAATCAGAATGCATTTGAAATCTATTTTGGTTGGTTAAAGATAGGAAAGACACCCACAGCAGATTGCATGAAGGATATGTGATTGCAATGCCTGGCCCAGAACACAGGACAGGCAGAAGATGCAACGGAAGAGCCACCCCCCCCTAAGTTCGGACCCTTGTTAACTAGACCCTCATACCCTTTTTCATTATAGCTGAGATCTCAATCTTTTCCAATAATGTGAGGAGTATCAAGGATACATCTAGAAGGCAAGTGGTTCTGACCTTTCTTTCAAGTCAGCAGAGTGATGTCTACATGCTTCAGGAGTGCGCCCTTCCTCCCTTGAGGAGGTACACTCATCTGTCCTCCCAGTGGACCCTTGGTCCCTCCTACTGGTCCGGGGGTGGCGATTGCAAGTCTGCAGGTGTAGCCATTCTGGTCAGGGGTGGGCGCTTCACGATTGACTCTATCCATGAGCTAGTCTGTGGCCGTCTTTTAGTCATAGACGGCTCGTGGGTGGTAGAGCCAGTTAGGCTCATCAACGTGTACGCCCCCCAGACAAGAATGCGCGGCTGGAACTTTTCCAGACCCTGCGGACCCAACTCGTCACCACCAGAACAGTAGTGATCGGCGGTGATTTTAACTGTCCGATCGAGGAGGATGGGCGCAGCTCCAGCATATACGCAAAACTTGATGCTACTTCTAGGCTGCTCAAGGAGATGATCTCGGAGGCCTCCTTGCAGGACGCCGTGGGATCCATAGGGAAAGAGACCGTGAACTATTCGTGGTACCGACCCGATGGATCTGTGCGTTCCAGGATTGACTTCGTGCTCACTTCAAGAACAGTCAAGCATCGTCATTTCTCCATGGTCCCCTGCTTTTTCTCTGACCACAGGGCTATTCACTTTCAGGGTGACCTGGGCGAGGGCTTTGCCCGCGGACCGGTTTCCTGGAAGCTGAATAGCACCCTGTTGGAAAACGAGGAATTGATGGGGGAACTCCGGGAGGCCTATGCCACCTGGACGGAGGAAAAGAGATTCTTCGGAAGGGTAAGTGACTGGCGGGAGTTTGTGAAGGTTAAGCTGCGTAGCTTCTTTCAGGCAAGGGGACGCCAGCGTGTGTGTGCCAGGAGGAGGGAACTCAGGAGACTGCAGCGTCAGTTGCAGTCCCTGCAGGACCTTCAGCACTGTGGCTGGGACGTTAGACAGGACCTGGAGGACACCAAGAAGAGCCTGAAAGGACACTTCGAGGAAGAATCCAGGCACATTGTCTTCCGTGCCAAGGTGGAGAACCTTGAGAAAGGTGAGAAGTGTAATTCTTTCTTTTTCAGGAAACTTCACTCAGGACACACACCCTTGTCAGAGCTGCGTGACGATACTGGAACACTCCAGAAGGGGAAGAAGGCTGTGATGCATGTGGTCAGCCACTACTACACCAACCTCTACTCCCCGAAAGAAACGGACACACAGGCGGCCGACAGGTTCCTGTCAGGTATCTCTAACCAAATTGATCCTGCAGGTTCATCAACCGTCAACGCCCCCTTGGTGTTGGAGGAGCTGCAGTCTGCCGCTAAATCCTTTAGGCGAGGCAGGACCCCAGGCTGCGATGGTCTCCCAGTTGAGCTCTATGTAGCACTGTGGGATCTCGTGGGCCCGGACCTGCTCGAGCTGTACGAGGAGATGGTGGTGGAGGGCAGAATGCCTCCGTCACTGAGAGAGGGGATGATCACGATTTTGTATAAGCGGAAGGGGGAGAGATCGGATCTTAAAAATTGGCGTCCGATCTCTCTTCTGAATGTGGACTACAAAATCCTCGTCAAGGTCCTGGCCAACAGGCTGAAGTCTGTCATCGGACAGATCATCCACCCGGATCAGACTTGTGGCATTCCTGGTCGCAGGATTGCGGACAGCCTTGCGCTTGTCCGGGACACGGTCCAGTACATTCATGGCCGCCGTTTGCACACGGCCCTGGTCAGTCTTGACCAGGAGAAGGCCTTTGACCCTGTCTCCCATGAGTTTATGTGCAGAGCTCTGCGCAGGTTTGGTCTTGGGGAAATGTTTTGTTCGTATGTGAATGTAATGTACACTGACATTTCTAGTTTGGTGCTGGTAAATGGCTGGAAAACTGACCCCTTTCTAATTTTGTCTGGGGTCAGACAAGGCTGCCCTCTCTCACCTCTGATTTTTGTTTGTTGTATAGAGCTCTTCGCCCGAAGCATCAGACGGAACCCAGAGATCAGAGGGATCACCGCACCAGGACCGGACAGACGGGAGGTCAAGTGCTCACTCTACATGGACGATGTGACGGTGTTCTGTGCTGATCGGTGCTCCATCGACACACTCGCCCAAACCTGTGAGGACTTTGGCCAAGCTTCAGGGGCAAAGGTCAACTGCGGAAAGTCAGAAGTCATGCTCTTCGGAAAGTGGTTCCTGCCTTCTTCTGCACCCATTCCTTTCAGCGTCAAGACGGACTTCATCAAAATCCTTGGGGTCTGGTTTCGAGCTGAGGGCGCAGCCCTGAAGTCCTGGGAGGAAAGACTGTCAAAGATGCGACAGATGTTTGGACTTTGGAGCCTCAGAGAACTCACCATCGAAGGCAAAACACTGGTACTCCGCAGCGAGATCCTCCCTGTGTTGCAGTACCTCGCCCAGGCCTGGCCCCCCCGGGTTAACATCTGTAAGGCCATCACCAGGGCGGTGTTTCACTTCATCTGGAACTCCAAAATGGACAGAGTGAAGTGGGCGGTTATGTTCAAGGAACCCCTCAAGGGTGGTAAGGGCGTGCCCGACATCGCTACACTACTGAGGGTGTGCTTTGCTTGTAACTGCATCCGCAGGACATTGGTTGACAGAACTGTGGACTCTGGTGGTAACTCCATGTCCCGTTTTTTCCTCCTGCCTCTTTGGAGGACCCTTGGATGGGACAAATGGGACAGCTCCATCTCCTACAACTGGGACACCCCTTGGTATTACTTGGACACCTTCAAGTTTATTAAGGAGCTGGGGCTACATGGAGTGAAGCCCGACTTGTGGAAGCCAAAAACTATCCACAAGTTGATCAGAGCATCGGACATTGTTGAGACTTTTCCAGGCCTCCCTTCAGCCACTTGTAAAGTGGTCTGGAGGAACGTTTCTTCAAAGAGACTCATCAACAGGCACAAAGATCTGGCATGGATGGCAATCCAAGGGGGGCTGCCACTCAGGACATTCATGCATGCCAGAAACCTGTGCAGATACAGGCACTGCCCCTTTTGCATCATCCAGGAGGAAACTGCTCTGCATGTTTTCTGGGAGTGCCCCTTTGCACAGGACCTGTTGAGGGCCTTGGAACCTGAACTCAAAGACTTTGTACCACAGACTGCTATCAAACACTTTGGTGTGTTGAATGGACTCTTCTGTGGAACTCATTCACAGAAGGACATTGACGGTGCCTGGCGGGTGCTGTGTTGCTTTAAGGACACTTTATGGTGCGCCAGAAAGCGCCTCATCCACCAGCGGGAGAGGATGTCCATCGAGGACTGTCGCAGACTGGTTCACAGTCTGCTCAGAGACTATCACTTGATGGGCCTCAAGGAGGAAGAGGAGGTCTAAAGATTTCCCCACCCCCCCCCCTCTCCCCCGTGTATCCTTTGGCAGTTCAAATAAAGCTTCGGGCCTGTGAACTCTTTTCTCCCTCCCCTACCCCACCTTCTCCACCCCCCCCCCAACACACCCGTTGCACATTTGAACGTTATTAGACTGTATGACCTGACTATTGTGACATGTGTTTGAAGTAATGCTTTCAGGGTAATGTGGCGTCATGCATGATGTGATGTTTCGGGGTATTATTACTCTGCACAACGCATTAGGCATCATACCGCAGGGTGAATGTAATTTATTGGTATGCTTGGCAATGTATTGTTATGTAGTGTATTTATGCGCTGCGTCGCAGTACAGATTGGATGTACCCTGTTTAAGTATTTGTTTTTTTGTATATTTTCTTACAAAATAAAGTATACATTTTTTCAATCAAAAAATGTGATTGCAATGCAGTGCAAGAAACGCACGCTATTTGCTGCGTTTTCTGCATCACATAGGTGTGAACCAGTCATAGTTGTAATAGCACAGAATTGGTTGGAGTGTTTTTTCGACATTGCTGAAATAACTTTATAATAAAAGCCACTGTACATTGATATATTCATCCTTTAGTGTCAGGATGAGAGCTTTACAGGTGTCCGGGATGATTTTACCAAGTGCCTGTGGTGAACTTCAGGGTGGCTATGAGCCTTTCTTCTGCACTAATAGCCTCCCGCATTAGTGTCCTACTTCTGGATATGCAGTGTAACTGCCCTTAGCAATTCCTAGAAGCACTCATTGTCATTCTTAAATAATTTCGAAAATCTTCAGGATTGTTTTCATGAAGATCCTTCAGCAAAGACATGTGGGAGTACTTTTCCCAGCTGAGAAGCCATTCTTTTGACCATGTCCTTCGTCAAGACTTCTTTTTATGCTTAAGGACATTTTGTATGGCCAATATTCCAAGCATGGATACTGCTATGTTGGAATTTTGCTTGGAGAGATCCATAGTTCCCGAACGTCTGTGCTAGTCAGAACGTTTGTGCTAGTCAGAACGTCTGTGCTAGTCAGAACTTCTGTGCTAGTCAGAATGTCTCTGCTAGTCAGAACAACCAAGCTAGTCAGAGCGACCGTGCTAGTCAGAACGAATAGTCAGAATGACCGTGCTAGTCAGAACGGCCGTGCCTGTGAAAGACACAACTCTCGGTTGTCTATGCTGCGGATGTGGCTATGCTGCGGACGTAGATTACATCACCACGCTCCACCGTTGTTACGCAAGCAGGGCGTCATTTGTCATTGTACGAGCATTTTTGGGAGTAAATTTACTACTATCCCTTCCGATGCGACTAGCAAGTGGTGAAAGTCGGACGATACTTCGTACGATATTCGGATCGCGTGTACGGGCCATAAGAAATGCATAAGTCACATTTGATTTATAAAAACACAAGACTTAAGCTGGCCATAAATGGATCGAAATGTGTCTGGTTCAGCAGGGACCGGCTGAATTCTGATCCATCTATGGGCAGTCTGGTTGTACAAGCGGAAGAAAAGGCACCTCTAAGTGCAGAAGTATAACAATTTAATAGTCCCCAGCGGGATTAAAAACACTTACAGGATAAAAGAATCAAACGAGGATGTCATGAAGGATAGTGGTGCAGAAGGGTCCAGCATCAGGAGTGTTGACGGTAGGAGACAGTCCCAAAGCTGTGCCTGTGTTATCCCATCAAAACCAGTGGAATCAGCGGCGGCGTATAGCGTAGCTGGAGACGCCAGTGGAAGACAATGAGTCCAAGACCAGGAAGGGAATCACACGGAGATGACGTCAGTGCTGTGGGACAGCAAACCAGCCTGAACCGCAACCGGATGTCGTCATAAGAAAGGGACGCGTTTCGGAACTCTATGTGGTTCCTTTATCAACCTATGACTAGGGCAATAGCCTTGTGTATTATATGCTCTCAAAGCCGGCAAGGGGGGGGAACAAGGGCGGGGAAAAGGGAAGAAAGAGGAATGGACAATTACATGCAGCGTTCTTACAGAGCAATATAAAATATAAAATAAAAAAAATGACTACTCACTGTAATGTAAAAATGACAAATCACTGCGATACATGAAATAAAATTTTATTTCATGTATCGCAGTGATTAGTCATTTTTTAATTGTAATTGTCCATTCCTCTTTCTTCCATTTTCCCCGCCCTTGTTCCCGCCCCTTGCCGGCTTTGAGAGCATATAATACACAAGGCTATTGCCCTAGTCATAGGTTGATAAAGGAACTACATAGAGTTCCGAAACGTGTCCCTTTCTTATGACGGCATCCGGTTGCGGTTCAGGCTGGTTTGCTGTCCCACAGCACTGACGTCATCTCCGTGTGATTCCCTTCCTGGTCTTGGACTCACTGTCTTCCACTGGCGTCTCCAGCTACGCTATACACCGCCGCTGATTCCACTGGTTTTGATGGGATAACACAGGCACAGCTTTGGGACTGTCTCCTACCGTCAACACTCCTGATGCTGAACCCTTCTACACCACCATCCTTCATGACATGCTCATTTCATTCTTTTATCCTGTAAGTGTTTTTAATCCCGCTGGGGACTATTAAATTGTTATGCTTCTGCACTTAGAGGCGCCTTTTCTTCTGCTTGTATTTTATATAGATTGCTTTATCTGTAAGTCGCACCCCAAAGTGTTGAAGACACAACATAATCATCACCCTCATCATGGTCATTGGCACTAGTATTGGACTTTTTTTTTGTGTCATACAGAGACATTGCATTGTTTAACCCTTTAGCTCTGAGCGCCCTTTCTTCCCTCCCTTTTAGTCTGGTTGTACAGAAGTCAATCTCTCGATCAAGTTCTGTACAACTAGCCTGTTAGAAAATACTTGTTCAAACAGTGCTGCTATAGTCGGCGGTGTTGATGAGTGTATTCTTATGGTGGGGAAGCCTCGACGCTGTCAGACTACAATGGCTCAGCAGAAGAGATTCCCCATCCACATCAAACGTGTGGATGGTGGAACCGATCGATTTTCTTTTAATCAACCTACTGGTTGAACAAAATAAATTTGTATCATTTATGGCCTGCCTTTAAAGGAAAGAACTATTATTACATTCACAGCTATTGCCTGTATGAAATCAGTGACGCCGGACATTTTATGTAACTGCTGTGCAGTTAGATGTCATATTAAGTAAAACAAGGCACCAAAATGAGACTTGATAATTTTCTTCCATTACTACGTAATAAGTCAACTGTGCATCCTAAAATATTAGCGCAAAAACATTTAGTTAATCATTTTGAATTTTGAAAGTATATCGATGTTATTACACCTCTTTACTTAAACATAAACATGTTTAAGTAAATAATGTAATTCATTGTTTAATGTACATACAGTATATCTAAAGCCCAAAGTTTAATGCCCCGTACACACGGTCGGACATTGATCCGACATTCCGACAACAAAATCCTAGGATTTTTTCTGACGGATGTTGGCTCAAACTTGTCTTGCATACACACTGTCACACAAAGTTGTCAGAAAATCCAATCATTCTGAATGCGGTGACGTAAAACACGTATGTCGGGACTATAAACGGGGCAGTAGCCAATAGCTTTCATCTCTTTATTTATTCTGAGCATGCGTGGCACTTTGTGCGTCGGATTTGTGTACACACAATCAGAATTTCCGACAACGGATTTTGTTGTCGGAAAATGTTATAGCCTGCTCTCAAACTTTGTGTGTCGGAAAATCCGATGGAAAATGTGTGATGGAGCCCACACACGGTCGGAATTTCCGACAACAAGGTCCTATCACACATTTTCCGTCTGAAAATCCGTCCGTGTGTACAGGGCATAAGTGTTTGTTTTAAAAAGAGTAGAAAGGAGTCAAAACTTGTGTCAGTTTCTTTAATCAATTCAGCTCTGGAAAATGTACCCCCTCCATGACCAGGCCATTTTTTGCAATACAGCACTGCGTTATTTTAACTGACAATTGCACAGTCGTGGGACACTGTACCCAAATAAAATGTATGTCCCTTTTTTTTACCACAAATAAAATGTCACAAACAACATTTTTTTGGTGGTATTTGATCATGTCTGCAATTTTTATCTTTTGTGCCCTAAAAAAAAGACAGACAATTTTGTAAAAATAAATATATATATATATTCAGGTCCTCCAGACTCCCGACAGGAGAACCTGAACACATCAGCAGCAGCCACCCTCCACTCTGTCTCTGTGAGACATGCTTGCAGCTTGCAGCAAACAATTTCATTCTTAGCACTGGGATCACAGTGCTTCACTTGTGAGTAGTTTTACTTTTGGATTTAAATAAAATGTACTGAGTTTATACAGAGAGCACTATGGATGTCTCATTTTGATCTTACATGGTACAACAAGGTTTGTCTGTAACAACATTGATTGGGAGATCTGATTTGCGATTTGGAGCAGTAAAGCCAGTGGATGTATAATATGAGCTGGATCTCTGGAAAACATCTTTACCTCTTTACCCCTTGTGAGGGGAAGGCTTTTGTAGACCTGTTAGTTCAGTAAGTCCACTTTGCAAGGTGAGCGGCTTGTATTTCTGTCGGTGGTGGTATTTTCATGAATCTGCACCAGATTGAAAAGCATCTTTACCAGCACAAGTGTTCACAGCTGAGGACTTTATCTGCCTTACTCCCTATTTACTCATTTATATGCATGGACTTCTCTCTGAAGTTCATACATTTATTAATCCTTAGTGATTTAGTCTAGTTTTATTTAGCGCTGCACTATTTATGTTTTTTAAATGTCTCCCCTACTGACAGAATGGTGATCTGCCTTGTTTGCATAACTGTTCTGGCTCTCTGCCCAATGATCGTTGGGTGTCGGTGGACATTGAGTCGGTGGTATCCGCTGATCAGCTCCAGCTGTGTGTAATCACAGAGGGAGCGTGCCAGCGGTGGCACCCATGCGCGCCCCAGATATGGAAGTGCAGGATTGTGTACTAGGCATATGCTCCTGCGCAGCAGAGGCGCCTTGCCGCTGTATATGTAAGTTATATGGTTGGCAAGCGGTTAATGATGTCCTTGTCCTTGGGGGGACAATTTCTTTTCACTTTCAGATACTACAGGAAGTAAAGCAGTCCATAGATGGCTCAGTTGAAGGAGGAATCCTCCCTGTTGAGTCTTTGTATTCTGACAGTGTCAAATCACTCTGATCGAGCAGCAAAAATCCAACAGGGCAGTTATACAGTCGATTGGTACAACCACTTTGCCCATACATTGATTTAAATTCAGCAAGTTTAGCAGCTGAATTTCGATCCATGTATGGCAAGCTTAAGAGATAATCCCTGCAAAGTTGGGACATTTTCTCTGAGAAAGTTGTAACAGGAACAAGTGTCCCCACTAATAGACATCCTCTTTTTTTCTGTTTTAGTGACCACTCAAAATTTTGGAATTGCTCTCCCTTTCAGTCAAAAAAAAGTGTTGCATTTTAGGTAATTGTATGGTGATGTGTAAGCAATCAGATGGAAAAAGTTATGTGCAGTGCTAATAAATGAACAAACAAACCTGTATGGCTACAGTGCAATCTGAAAAGTGAACCAAACACTAAAAAGTGCCTATGTGATTATTGTGTCTATCATAAATAGTGTTGAACATGTAATGACACATGATAACAAATAGAATACATAGAAAATATATACAGTGGGGACGGAAAGTATTCAGACCCCCTTAATAAAATATTTACAAAAATGTGAGGGGTGTACTCACTTTTGTGAGATACTGTATGGATGCACTAGACATCTTTTTTTGACTGTTATATATACAGTGGGGACGGAAAGTATTCAGACCCCCTTAAATTTTTCACTCTTTGTTATATTGCAGCCATTTGCTTAAATCATTTAAGTTCATTTTATTTCCTCATTAATGTACACACAGCACTCCATATTGACAGAAAAACACAGAATTGTTGACATTTTTAGAGATTTATTAAAAAAGAAAAACTGAAATATCACATGGTCTTAAGTATTCAGACCCTTTGCTCAGTATTTCATAGAAGCACCCTTTTGATCTAATACAGCCATGAGCCTTTTTGGGAAAGATGCAACAAGTTTTTCACACCTGGATTTGGGGATCCTCTGCCATTCCTCCTTGCAGATCCTCTCCAGTTCTG
Organism: Aquarana catesbeiana; assembly: GCF_042186555.1. Taxonomy (NCBI): domain Eukaryota; kingdom Metazoa; phylum Chordata; class Amphibia; order Anura; family Ranidae; genus Aquarana; species Aquarana catesbeiana. The sequence continues at coordinate 63,149,281 of NC_133333.1, read as the reverse complement.
TCAGGTTGGATGGTAAGCGTTGGTTGACAGCCATTTTTAGGTCTCTCCAGAGATGCTCAATTGGGTTTAAGTCAGGGCTCTGGCTGGGCCATGCAAGAATAGTCACTGAGTTGTTGTGAAGCCACAACTTCGTTATTTTAGCTGTGTGCTTAGGGTCATTGTCTTGTTGGAAGGTAAACCTTCGGCCCAGTCTGAGGTCCTGAGCACTCTGGAGAAGGTTTTCGTCCAGGATATCCCTGTACTTGGCCGCATTCATCTTTCCCTTGATTGCAACCAGTCGCCCTGTCCCTGCAGCTGAAAAACACCCCCACAACATGATGCTGCCACCTCCATTCTTCACTGTTGGGACTGTATTTGACAGGTGATGAACAGTGCCTGGTTTTCTCCACACATACCGCTTAGAATTAAGGCCAAAAAGTTCTATCTTGGTCTCATTAGACCATAGAATCTTATTTTTCACCATCTTGGAGTCCTTCCATTTTTTTTTTCGCAAACTCTATGCGGGCTTTCATGTGTCTTGCACTGAGGAGAGGCTTCCGTCGGGCCACTCTGCCATAAAGCCCCGACTGGTGGAGGGCTGCAGTGATAGTTGACTTTCTACAACTTTCTCCCATCTCTCGACTGCATCTCTTGAGCTCAGCCACAGTGATCTTTGGGTTCTTTTTTACTTCTCTCACCAAGCCTCTTCTCCCCCGATAGCTCAGTTTGGCCGGACGGCCAGCTCTAGGAAGGGTTCTGGTCATCCCAAACGTCTTCCATTTAAGGATTATGGAGGCCACTGTGCTCTTAGGAACCTTAAGTGCAGAAGAAATGTTTTTGTAACCTTGGCCAGATCTGTGCCTTGCCACAATTCTGTCTCTGAGCTCTTCAGGCAGTTCCTTTGACCTCACGATTCTCATTTGCTCTGACATGCACTGTGAGCTGTAAGGTCTTATATAGACAGGTGTGTGGCTTTCCTAATCAAGTCCAATCAGTATAATCAAACACAGCTGGACTCAAATGAAGGCGTCAAACCATCTCAAGGATGATCGGAAGAAATGGACAGCACCTGAGTTAAATATATGAGTGTCACAGCAAAGGGTCTGAATACTTAGGACCATGTGATAGTTCAGTTTTTCTTTTTTAATAAATCTGCAAAAATGTTAACAATTCTGTGTTTTTCTGTCAATATGGGGTGCTGTGTGTACATTATTGAGGAAAAAAAAATAACTTAAATGATTTTAGCAAATGGCTGCAATATAACAAAGAGTGAACAATTTAAGGGTGTCTGAATACTTTCTATCCACAATCTATATATAACAGTCAAGAAAAGATGTCTAGTGCATCCATACAGTATCTCACAAAAGTGAGTACACCCCTCACATTTTTGTAAATATTTTATTATATCTGTTCATGAGATCATATGAGTGAAGGAATCCACCACCAATTATGAAATGGCTTATCGGAGCGAGTGGACTCAATAAGGCTTATACCACATGAGTCAACCAAGCAGGAGGTGTAATCACACTGATGGAGGAGCTTCCAAACTGCTAGTACCAGCCACAATGGGAGATGATCCCTGGGTCCCTAATGTAACTTGGTACCATGATGGTTAGATGGACTCATCAGGTGGCAGACCAAAGGCATACACTATATCCGGATGGCACTCAGACGATATATCCAAGGGAAACAGAGAAACGCAACATAGTGTAAATCCATAGATACAAATTTATTGTAAAAATATCAAGAACACTCACATGTTCATGGATAAAAAGCGCTTAAGATACAATTAGCATAATGCAATGGCCCCAACAGAGCTATATTAGACGCATTTTGTCTGAATAGACATCATCATATTCAGACGAAGCTTGTCGGCTCGAGCTCTGTTAGAGCTCTGTTAGAGCTCTGCCGCTGCACATAACTTTTTCCACTGAATACAAATTTGTCTCTTGCTGTGCTGGCTGCTTTAACACATTCAGGGATCAACGTGGTATTAACCCTTTCCTTTCATAAGCAATCAGATGTCTCAAGTTTACTGCCCCGGTGTGTGCGACCTATTGTTTTGGAATTGAAACAACTACACATGAGACATTCAGAATTTTTGATTTATGGTTTCTACAAAATGTAGAAGGAACCTACGCATGTATGTATTTTTCAATCAAATAACTATTTATAAATGTGTTCGCACAAGATTTACACTAATTTTACACAAGAATTAAACATTTTTCTAAATAAATGTGAAATTTTGTGTGAAAGTTGTGTGAATCCTGTGGAAATATTTATAAATAAAATCCAAGTTATTTGATTAGGAAATGTATACACAGTAGTTAAGTTTATTCTACATATGGCAGAAACCTAGTCGAGATTTTGAAATTCTTTAGTGCAGTTTTTGTGAACCTTATATGAAAACATTAAGACCCCTTTCACACTGGAGGCGTTTTTCAGGCACTACGGCGCTAAAAATAGCACCTGCATAGCGCCTGAAAAAAGCCTCAGCTGCAAACCCAGTGTGAAAACCCGAGTGCTTTCACATCACAAAAAGTCCTGCCAGCAGCTTCTTTGCAGCTTTGCCGGCGGTATGGCGGCGCTGATCCATTGTTTTCGATGGGCAGGAGTGGCAGAGGAGCGGTGGAGGAGCGGTGTATTCACTTCAGCTAGTTCAATAAAGCTTTAACAAAAAAAAAAGACAAACAAAAACTGTAAGCTGATTGGTTTCTATGCAGGCGGGGGAGAGAGATGACATCTCTCATTGCCCGCACCACTGTTCCGCCCTCCTCCATCTGGTGGCAGCCAGGCAGCATGGCAAGTTACATCCCCATCTGGTGGCAGCCAGGCAGCATGGCAAGTTACATCCCCATCTGGTGGCAGCCAGGCAGCGTGGCAAGTGACATCTCCATCTGGTGGCAGGCATAGTGGCAAGTGACATCTCCATCTGGTGGCAGGCATAGTGGCAAGTGACATCTCCATCTGGTGGCAGGCAGCGTGGCAAGTGACATCTCCATGTGGTGGCAGGCATAGTGGCAAGTGACATCTCCATCTGGTGGCAGGCAGCGTGGCAAGTGACATCTCCATCTGGTGGCAGGCATAGTGGCAAGTGACATCTCCATCTGGTGGCAGGCATAGTGGCAAGTGACATCTCCATCTGGTGGCAGGCATAGTGGCAAATGACATCTCCATCTGGTAGCAGGCAGCGTGGCAAGTGACATCCCCATCTGTTGGCAGGCAGCATGGCAAGTGACAAGCGATGGTGGCAAATGACACGCTCAGGGCTCCCAACGATTCTACATTATGGTGAGTTGAACTATTTCATTTTATATTACAATGTAATGATAGAAATAATACGTTTCAATCATCCTGACACCATACCAACCATGGTGCCGGGGATGATTGAAGCACTAACACCTGCCCTGAAAAATTGCCCGCGAAAAATCCTTACCCCTCGCGGGGGGGGGGGGCAATGAAGGACCCGGCCTTGGAGCGGCAAAGGGAGTAAATCCGGGCCTGGGGACAGTGATAATAATGGGTAGGGATGAGCCGAACACCCCCCGGTTCGGTTCGCAGCAGAACATGCGAACTGACAAAAAGTTCGTGCGAACACCGTTAAAGTCTATGGGACCCGAACGTGAAAAATCAAAAGTGCTAATTTTAAAGGCTAATATGCAAGTTATTGTCATAAAAAGTGCTTGGGGACCCGGGTCCTGCCCCAGGGGACATGTATCAAAGCAGCAGTGATTTTAATAATGCTTAAAGTGAAAAAATAAAAGTGAAATATTCCTTTAACCACTTGCTGCCCGCCATATAGCAGAATGACAGCGGCAAAGTGGTTTCAATACCCTGACTAGGCGTCATATGACGTCCGCAGGATATTGAGCCACTGTGCACCCCGGGGGCGCGCATTGCCGCGATCGTTGTTGCGGGGTGTCAGGCTGACACCCAGCAACACCGATGTAGGTAAAGAGTCTCTGACGGATTCAGAGATCATGATGTAAATAGGAAGAGCTGGTGATCGGCTTTTCCTCACTCGCGTCTGACAGATGCGAGTAGAGGAGAGCTGATCGGCTGCTCTCCTGACAGGAGGGTCTGTGCTGATTGTTTATCAGCACAGCCCCCCCTTGGATCCCACCCAGGACCACCAGGGAAGCCGCCCAGGACCACCATGGAAGCCATCCACACTGGACCACCAGGTATGCCCCCTAGCCCCCCAGGGAAATACTAATCTGTGCCCAGGCAGCTGCCAATCAATGCCCAGGCAGCTGCCAATCAGTGCCCACTCACAATGCTTACCACTGCCAGTGCCACCAGGGATGCCTATCAGTGCCGCGTATCAGTGCCACGTATCAGTGCCCATCAGTGCTGCCTATCAGTGCCCATCAGTGCCCAGCAGTGCCGCCTATAAGTACCCAGCAGTACCACCCATAAGAACCCATCTTTGCAGCCTTTCAGTGCCCATCAGTGTTGCCTATCAGTGCCCACCAGTGCCACCCAGTGCCACCCATGAGTGCCTATCAGTGCTGCCTATCAATGCCCATCAGTGCTGCATATCAGTGCCACCCATCAGTGCCGCCTACCAGTGCCCATCAGTGCCGCATATCAGTGCCCATCATCAGTGCCCGCTCATTGGTGCCACCTCATCGGTGCCGCCTTATCAGTGCCCATCAGTGAAAGAGAAAACTTACTTATTTACAAAAAATTTTAACAGAAACAAAAGCAAAACTTTTATTTTTTTCAAAATTTTCGGTCTTTTTTTATTTGTTTAGCAAAAAATAAAAACCGCAGAGGTGATCAAATACCACCAAAAGAAAGCTCTATTTGTGGGAAAAAAAATGATAAAAATTTAGTTTGGGTACAGTGTTGGATGACCGCGCAATTGTCATTCAAACTGCAACAGTGCTGAAAGCTGAAAATTGGTCTGGGCAGTAAGGTGTATAAGTGTCCTGTATTGAAGTGGTTAAATATCATGCCTGGGGGATGACTATAGTATGCCTGTAAAGTGGCGCATTTTTCCAGTGTTTAGAACAGTCCCTGCAGCAAAATGAAATTTCTAAAGGAATTAAAGTCAAAACTGCTTGCGGCTGTAATGTATTGTCATGTCCCGGTAATATAGATGAAAATCATTGAGAAAAACGGCATGGCCCCCCCAGCCCATTACCAGGCCCTTTGGGTCTGGTATGGATATTAAGGGGAACCCCGCACCCAAATTTAAAAAAAAAAAGGCGTGGGGCCCCCAGCCCTATATACTCTGAACAGCAGTATACAGGCGGTCCCCGGGTTACAAACAAGATAGGGACTGTAGGTTTATTCTTAAGTTGAATCTGTCTCTGTAGTGTAGTGTAGCTCCAGCCAAAAAAATCTATTTTTAAGCTTTTTGGATAACATAGGGAAGGGTTATCACCCCTGTAACATTTGTTTTGCTATCTGTGCTCCAGTTCAGAAGATTTCACCTCACTTTCTGTCCCAATTACAATTGGATTTAGAACATTTTGGGTTATTAGGGAAATAAGGATTGGTGATAAAGCATCAGTGGAGACACCTTTTTCCCATATTAACCCTTACAGGGGAGAATTTCCCTTCCTAGGGGTAGATTTCCTCTCACTTCCTGTTGTCTCCCTCCGTTTGTAAGTAGCAGTCATTTTTAAGTCGGATGTTTGAAAATAGGAGACCACCTGTATATACTATACAGCCTGCCCTATATACTGTGGAAAATTGGGCCTTTGGTGGTGGTGCCAGAACACTGTAAGCCCTCACAGTTACTCTTGGTGGGCGCAGGAACAGGCCCTGCTGTGAAATATTATATCAAGAATTGTAATTACATGCCACTGTTAAACAGGGGCAGAAAAATTGGGCCTTTGGTGGTGGTGGTGCCACACTGTAAGCCCTCACAGTTACTCTTGGTGGGCACAGTAACGGGCCCTGCTGTGAAATATTATATCAAGAATTGTAATTGTGACGGATCCTATCCCACACTCCACTGAGTGCCTCCGTCAATAACACCGCTTACTCCAGTATGACCATCAGACAGATATAATATTATAGCTGCAGTAAATACAAGTCTAGTCGATAATAGCTTGTAGAATCTTGACTGCTTTATTGGACAGAACACAGCCTTTTTATACACATTTAACACAAGGGGTTAGATAACGAGGTAGGGCTGACTCATGGACACTCCCCCCTCCCCTCTAGCAAAAACTTAAAAGACAATAATATAATTAACATGTTAATTAACACAACACTTAAGGCAGACCTGGTGACCAGACAGTTCGTCTCTGCAGGTTAATGTGATCAGCTCTTTCAAGAATCATGTATTGGGCAAGTTCAAAAAAAATAAAAGATTAATATAGAAATACCAAATAACAGGGTGAATGTGGACAGAAAAAGGTCCTTGCAGCCAGTGTCCGCGACAGTGCCCCCCCCTGTCCCATAGTCCGGCAGACCCAACTAGATCCACCACGGGTCAGCTTGGGGCTGTCCGGGAGAGTTTTATAGTTCTGTTTGCCGGGAAAGTCCATCAGCATTCCCATTCTGCTTTCCTGGCCGATACTGTATGGTAAAATTGTAGGGCTGCAGTGCCAAGCTCCATCGTAACAAACGTCCATTATCCCCGGAGACCCGATTAAGCCAGATTAATGGATTGTGGTCGGTGAGCACCGTAAAAGATCGTCCGTAGAGATAAGGTTGGAATTTCTTGAGAGCCCACACCAGCGCCAAACACTCCTTCTCCACGGCTGCATAACCGACTTCCCTGGGTAGCAGCTTCCGACTGATGTAGGCCACTGGGTGCTCACCGCCATCAGGTCCTACTTGGCTCAGTACTGCCCCCAGCCCAAATGTAGAGGCATCTGTGTGGACACAAAAACGTTTGGTTGGGTCAGGGGCAGCTAGAACAGGAGCTGAAGTTAGTGCATTCTTTAATTGTTGGAAGGCAGCTTCACACTCAGGGGACCACAGTACCTGTCGGGGAAGGTGCTTCTTAGTCAGGTCTGTCAGGGGCTTAGCGATGGAACTATATTGCGGGACAAATTTCCTATAGTACCCAGCTGTGCCGAGGAACGCCAGGACCTGGGTTTTAGTACGGGGGGTTGGCCACTTGGCAACGGCCTCAATCTTAGCAGGCTCAGGTCGTTGTTGTCCACTGCCTACTCGATGTCCAAGGTACTGTACCTCGGACATCCCTATGCTGCATTTCTCTGGCTTAAGGGTTAGTCCTGCAGCCTTGATGCGGTCTAGCACGACACCCAGATGAACCAGATGGTCCTCCCAGGTATCACTGTAGATCGCAATGTCGTCCAGATATGCACAAGCATAGTTCTGGAGGCCATCGAGGAGTTGGTCTACCATCCTCTGGAAAGTCGCCGGTGCATTCTTCATCCCAAATGGCATTACTTTAGACTGGTATAAGCCAAATGGGGTAATGAACGCCGATTTCGGAATAGATTCCGCATCCAGAGGAATTTGCCAGTATCCTTTGCATAGGTCAAGGGTTGTCAGGAATTTTCCCCGAGCAATGCGATCTAACAGATCATCGACCCGGGGCATAGGGTAAGCATCAGTGGTGGTGCACTCATTTAATCTGCGGTAGTCTACACAGAAGCGAGTTGTGCCATCCCGCTTCGGTACAAGGACCACCGGGGAAGCCCAGGGGCTGCTGGATGGCTCAATGACTCCCAATTCAAGCATCTCCTTAATCTCATGACGCATCCCCTCTCTCACTGCGTCAGGTATCCGGTAAGCTGCCTGTCTTAGTGGCAGTTGTCCCGGGGTCTCCACACGGTGCACTGCCATAGTAGTGTACCCAGGGACTGTGGAGAACATTTCCCTTCTCTGACTAAGGACCTGTCTAGCTTGTTCTCTCTGCGTCGGCCCTAGCTGGTCGTCAAGCTTTATCATCTCTATCCCTGCAGTAATTCTATTTAGCTCCGGGAGCACCAGCAGGGGAAGATTCTCAGAATCTTCCACAGCTGGAGCACATATAGCGGCTACCTCTCCTGATCTTTCCCAGTATGCTTTCAACATGTTCACATGAAAGGTCCGTCGGACTCTTTCATCCGAACATTTAGCCACTAGGTAGGTTGTGTCACAGAGCTTTGCCACAACCCGGTAAGGTCCCTGCCAAGTGGCCTGTAACTTGTCCTGCTTGGTTGGTCTGAGGGCAAGAACCTTCTGCCCAACCTCCAGAGTGCGGTTCCGAGCAGTACGATCGTACCATCGTTTCTGCCGCCTTTGGGCAGCCCGAAGGTTCTCCTGGACAGTGTCCGTGAGCTCCTTCAGTCTGTCCCTAAACTCAAGAACGTATGCTACGATAGAGGACCCTTGGGGATCAATTCCCCCTTCCCAGTGGGCTCTGACTAGATCTAGGGGCCCCCTCACCCGCCTCCCATACAGTAACTCAAATGGGGAGAACCCGGTAGATTCCTGCGGCACCTCCCGATAAGCGAAGAGAAGGTGTGGCAGATATCTCTCCCAATCCCTGTGAGAGGTTGCAAATGTCCTAAGCAGCTGTTTCAGTGTTCCATTGAACCTCTCACACAGTCCGTTGGTCTGGGGGTGATAGGGAGAGCTCTGTAGGGGCTTTATCCCACACAGCCTCCATAACTGCTGAGTGAGCTCAGCAGTGAACTGGGTCCCCTGGTCAGAGATGATTTCCCGAGGGAAACCCACCCTGGCAAAGATCCGGAGCAAAGCATCAGCCACAGTTTCTGCATGGATATTTGCCAGGGGAATGGCCTCCGGGTACCGGGTGGCATAATCCACCACAGTAAGGATATATCTCTTCCCAGAAGGACTAGGTCTGGGCAATGGTCCAACCAGGTCTACGGCAACACGGCTAAAGGGTTCATCAATGATCGGTAAAGGGTGTAGGGGAGCTTTCAGCGGGCCCCCATGCTTACCCACCCGCTGGCATGTGTCACAGGTCCGGCAATACTGTCGGACATCCCCTGTAATCCCCGGCCAAAAAAACGACTGAGTCAGATGGTGGAGGGTCCGGGACATCCCCAGGTGTCCGGCTAAGGGTATGTCATGCCCAATGCGCAGCAGGTCATGACGATATTTCTGCGGCACAACCAGCTGCCGCTTGGGTGGATGGGAGGCTGTCTTTCCCTCAGTAACCCGATAGAGTAATCCCTGGACTCACTCTATTCGCTCCCTCTCCAACCCCCCAGGGTCCAACCCTGCTCTTTCCCTATAGCTAGCTAAGGAAGGGTCGCTAAGAGTTGCCTGAGCAAATTCTTGGGGAGAAGCCCAAGTCAGGATAGGGTTAGTTGGGGTAGTACAGTCTAGGTCAGGGGTGACAGGTCTTACATGGGTCCCGTCCTCGAGGGAGCGCACCTCCATCCGGGCTTGCTGGCGGGTGGTAACAGGATAGGCTTCCGGGGATACATCCAGGGAGAAGGCTGAATTTAAACGTCCCAAATCGTTGCCCAACAAAACCTCTGCAGGTAAGTTCTGCATTATTCCCACTTCCACTTCTTTGGCCCCCGAACCCCAATCAAGGTGAACCCTGGCAGTGGGGACCCGCATAACATTTCCCCCGGCCACCCGCACAGCCACAGACCGTCCCGTCTGCTCTGCCGGGTTTATCATTCGGGACTGTATCAGGGTAATAGTAGCTCCCGTGTCCCGCAGTCCCTGGGCAGCCCGACCATTAATCCACACGGCTTGTCGATGGTGCAAACGATTATCTGTAGTGGCAGCTTGCACAGGGTCTGCCTCATGTAGAATTCCAATATTCTCCTCACTTGGGTAATTCACATCATCTCTCTCCAGACAGTGTGCAGCAGCCTGGGCAGGTCCAAGGGGCCTGTTGTTCCGCGCGTCCTGGGAAACATTCTGCGGACAATACCTCCTAACATGCCCTGATTGGTTGCATCTGTAGCAGAGGTCCCCTTTTCCTCGTGAAGATGGTAGCTGAGTGGGGCCGGGGATTGACGGCTGGTGTGGAGGGGCAACGCTCCGTGGAATGTTGGGGACAGGCCGAGCTGGGGTCTTAGGCTCTGGTTGTACAGTCCGCCTTGAATCCACGTATTGGTCAGCTAGGGTGGCAGCTTCATCTACTGTGACTGGCCGCCGATCCTTTACCCAGTCTCTAACTTCATGTGGGGTATGATCATAGAATTGTTCCAGGAGGATTAGCTGGAGCGCATCTGCCATGGTAACAGCTTGGCGCCCGGTCATCCAACTCTCCGCTGCTCGGGTCATTTGATGAGCCCATTCTGTGTAAGGCTCTCTCTCCTTTCGGCGGAGGTTGCGAAACCTCAAACGGTGTGCCTCTGGAGTAATGCCGAAGCGAGCCAATAGTCTTTCTTTTACCCGGTCATAGTCCTGGCTGATCTCATCAGGGACATTATTGTACGCCTCTGCAGCCCTTCCTGTGAGACGGCTGACCAGGAGCGTGACCCAATCTGCTTTATTGACACCTTGGAGACCGCATTGACGCTCAAACATTTGCAGGTAAACATCCATCTCATCTTCACCATCTTGAAACATGCGGAAGGCGGCATAGGGTAGCTTTTTGCGGGCCGCTGGAGCTTCCCGGTTGAACATAACTGACGCTCCTTGGTCCCGCTGGAGTTCAGCCATTTGCAGCTGGGACACCTCTGTTAACACTTGACTGATAACCTCCTGCGGGGGGTGAGTACCATACAAGGCCAGTCGCCACTGGACGTCACGCTGGAACTTTGCCGCCTCTGAGGAATCTGCTGGTGGGTTACTGGCCTGGTCAATCTCCATTAGTTCGGTGATGAGAGTCGCTTTGGATTTGTTGCTGGAGACTTTTCCACGGGCTTCCAAGAGATCCTTCAAGGTGCTGCGCTTGAGTCTGGCGTAGTGATGTTCCATCTGCTGTTAGGAGCAGGGGGTCCCGGTGGTGATTTGGGTGTGCCTAGGCAAGAGGAGCATCCCAGAGCTTGCCACCAATTGTGACGGATCCTATCCCACACTCCACTGAGTGCCTCCGTCAATAACACCGCTTACTCCAGTATGACCATCAGACAGATATAATATTATAGCTGCAGTAAATACAAGTCTAGTCGATAATAGCTTGTAGAATCTTGACTGCTTTATTGGACAGAACACAGCCTTTTTATACACATTTAACACAAGGGGTTAGATAACGAGGTAGGGCTGACTCATGGACACTCCCCCCTCCCCTCTAGCAAAAACTTAAAAGACAATAATATAATTAACATGTTAATTAACACAACACTTAAGGCAGACCTGGTGACCAGACAGTTTGTCTCTGCAGGTTAATGTGATCAGCTCTTTCAAGAATCATGTATTGGGCAAGTTCAAAAAAAATAAAAGATTAATATAGAAATACCAAATAACAGGGTGAATGTGGACAGAAAAAGGTCCTTGCAGCCAGTGTCCGCGACAGTAATTATATGCCACTGTTAAACAGGGGCAGAAAAATTGGGCCTTAGGCAGTGGTGGTGGTGCTACAACACTGTAACCCCTCACAGATTCTCTTGTTGAGCGCAGGAATGAGCCCTGCTGTGAAATATTAGAGCAAAAATTATAATTACATGCTCCTGAACCAAAAATATTCTTAGAAGCTATCATCATGAAGATTGAAGAGGAATAGGATAGTCACTCAGCATAATAGGATAGTCACTCAGCATAGGCAGTCTTCAAGGAATCCCACATCCATAGAAAAATCTATTGGTTACATCAGCATCAGGTGCTGGGTAGCTGGTGATCCAGGACTGAATCATTTTTATGAATGTGAGCCGATCAACAGAGTCTGTGGACAGGCGCACTCTGTGATCCGTTACAAAGCCTCCAGCAGCACTGAATGTGCATTCAGAAAGAACACTGGATGCAGGACAGGCCAGTAGCTCAATTGTATATTGAGCAAGCTCTGGCCAGTGGTCCACCCTCAAGACCCAGTAACCCAGTGGATGTTCTGTTGGAAAGGTCTCCAAGTCTGATCTTGCCCCTGGATATTCCTGCATCATGTAATTCAGATGCTGGCGATGGTTGCTGGAACCGATCAGACCTTGGCGCTGAGGACTGAAGAATTGTCTGAAGGCATTGGTCAGCCGGCCACCTTCTCCACCGCTCTTTCTGTGACTGAACGAAGCCTCAGCAACACGTTGTCCAGCACCAGGAAATTGTAACCTCCCAGGCTCTGGAAACGCATTGCACAAACCTTTCTGCAAGGCCTCCTGAAGATGTTTCATCCTCTGCTCCCTCTGCAAAGGCTGGATAAGTTCTGCAACCTTACCCTGGTAACGTGAATCAAGAAGGGTTGCCAGCCAGTAATGATCCCTCTCCTTAATACCATGAATCCTAGGGTCCTTTCGCAGGCTTTACAGGATCAGGGAGGCCATGTAGCGTAAGTTTGCAGAGGCATTCGATCCTGAGTCCTCTTGGGTCACTAAGGATCACATGATCCGCAACCACCTCCTCCTAGCCACGTACAACTCCATGGGTTTCTGGGGACTGAAAACGATCCCTTGAAGACTGCTGCTGATGCTGAGTGTTATCCTCCACCTCCATGCTGACACAATTCTCCTCCTCTTCTTTTTCCTGTGTGATCGGCGGGCCCACAGAAATACTATCTGGATAAAGGGGGCCTTGAGAGGTAAGGAAGTCCTCCTCTTCCTCTCGCTGTTCTGCCTCAAGTGCCCTGTCCATTATTGCATGAAGTGCATGCTCCAACAGGAAGACAAGAGGGACAGTATCACTGATGCATGCACTGTCACTGCTCACCATCCTCTTGGCCTCCTCAAATTGTGACAGAACAGTGCATGCATCCTTGATCAGTAGCCACTGGCGTGGCGAAAAAAAAGCCAAGCTCCCCTGACCCTGTCCTGGTGCTATACTCACACAGGTACTCATTGATGGTCCTCTGCTGCGTGTGCAGCCACTGCAGCATTGCCAACATTGGAGTTCCACCTGGTGGCCATGTCACAAATGAGGCAGTTCTTGGGCAGGTTGCATTCCCTTTGAAGGTCAGCCAGCTGAGCACTGGCATTATATGACCGGCGGAAATGACCACAGACTTTCCTGGCCTGCCTCAGGAGATCCTGTAAGCCTGGGTACCTGCTCAAGAACCGCTGCACCACCAAATTCAGGATGTGAGCCAAACAGGGAACATGGGTCCACTGCCCCTGCAGAGCTGACAGAATCTCTGCCCAAGTGCGGCTCCTGTCCCCTAAGCAGACCAACTCATTGCATGGCATCTTTTTGCCTGAGTGCTTGAATGCCTACGGAGCACCGCTGGTTCAGAGGACAAATCTGCAGAGGAAGAGGCCATAGAGGAAGAAGAAGAGGAGGGGGTGGAGGAGAGAGCTGTGGCAGAATAACCACTAGCATTTTGGAGGCGTGGTGGCGGAACAAGCTCCAACAATACTGAACCCTGTCCTGCATCCTTCCCAGCTGCCAGCAGAGTTACCCAGTGTGCCGTGAAAGAAAGGTAACGTCCCTGTCCATGCCTGCTGGACCATGAGTCAGTGGTAATATGCACCTTACTGCTGACCGCCCTGTCCAACGAGGCCAAGACATTGCCTTCCACATGCTGATAGAGAGCTGGAATGGCCTTCCGCGAAAAGAAATGGTGTTTGGAACCTGCCACTGAGGTACCGCACATTCCACAAATTCACGAAAAGGGGGCAGAGTCTACCAGCTGAAAAGACAGCAGTTGCAGTACTAGCAATTTGGCCAAGCTAGCATTCAGACGCTGAGCATGTACACGGCTGGGACTGAACTTCTTTTGACAGTTTAGCAACTAGGGTAGGGAAATTTGCCTGATAAAATTGGATGTTGGAGTACCGCTAGAAGATTGACCGCAAGTACTTGGGACACCTATTTCTTACCTTCATTCCTCTCAGTGCAGGTTTCTGAGAGAACTGGAGGTATAGTGGGGTTGAAGATCCCAGCTGATGAGGAGCAAGGTGTCAGAAACCATGAACCAGACCGAGACAGAAGTACAGTAAAATCACACTTGTTTATTAATAAAAATAAAAAGGTAAATAAAGTAAGCGTAGTCAAAGCATAGCCAGAGTTCAGTAATGTGATCGGGTAGTCAGCCAAGCCAGAGTTCAGTAACCAGATCAGGTAATCAGCCAGGCCAGAAGTCAGGGATCCAAGTAGAGGAACAACAAGCAGGATAAGGAGCCAGAAGGGATGTCAGCAAAGCCAGTCTTTAAACAGGAACGCAGTAGATGGTTTCTTGTGATGTGACCAAGGCGAAGGCAGGAATGAAGTGAGCTGGAGATCTTTAAGTAAGTGGGACTGACGAGCAGATCCACAACAGCTGGTTAACTGTGGGGAGAGATGAGAGCTGGCAATTAGCCGATAGCTGAGCGGCCAGCTCAGAGAAGGAAGGTCTGAGCAAGCCCTGACAGTACCCCCTCCTCAATGACCCCTCCCCCTCAGAGGACCACTGGGCTTGAGGGGAAAACGTCTATGGAATTAACGGAGGAGGGCAGGAGTATGTACGTCCGAGGATGAGACCCAGGAGCGTTCCTCTGGACCGTACCCCTTCCAATGCACCAGGTACTGTATGCGCCCACGGAACCTACGGGAATCAACAATGGATTGTACCTCTTACTCCTCATGGTTCTCAACCTGTATAGGGTAAGGACGTGGCACCGAGGTGGTAAAGCGGTTGCAGACCAACGGTTTCAATAAGGAGACATGAAACACATTAGAGATGCGCATACTAGGAGGAAGGTCCAACGCGTAAGCCACTGGGTTAATCCTGCAAAGGATATGGAAAGGCCCAATAAACCGAGGTGCCAACTTCAGTGAGGGAACACGAAGTCGGAGGTTGCGAGATGACAGCCAGACCCTGTCCCCAATCTGATAGGAAGTCGCAGGCAGGCATCTGCGGTCAGTATGGAGTCTTTACCTATCATTAGCATGACGCAAAGCCTCCTGGACTTGTGCCCAGGTGGAACGAAGACCACGGAGATGCTCCTCTAGCACAGGAATACTCTGCGGAACAAACGAGTCAGGTAACATGGAAGGTTGGAAACCATAATTCACCATAAACTGAGACAATCGGGAAGCAGAATTCAAGGCACTGTTGTGAGCAAACTGCCCATGGTAATAGGTCTGACCAGTTGTTGTGATGATCAGAAATATAGCAACGTAGGAATTGCTCCAAGGACTTATTGACTCGTTCTGCTGCCCCATTAGACTGCGGGTGATACGCAGAGGAGAAAGCAAGTTGACCTTGGGTAGCCCATGTAAGCGAAAGATCTCCCGAGCAAAAATGGAAGCCAGTTCCTTAGAAGTGGGCAACTTCTTAAGTGGAATACAATGACACATCTTTGGGAACCGGTCAACCACCATAAAGATAACTGTGCTGCCTTGGGAGTTGGGCAACTCCACAATGAAATCCATAGACAGGTGGGTCCAGGGCCTCTTTGCATTGGGTATGGGTTGTAGGAGGCCCACTGGAAGGTGTCATGGAGTCTTACTCTGAGCACACATGGAACAGGCAGCTACGAAGGCAGTTACATCGGCACGTAGACTAGGCCACCAGATTGTTGGGAAATGGCCCAAACGAGTTGATTTTTACCAGGCTGGCCAGCTGCCTTGGGAGAATGGTAAGTCTGGAGCAGTACGGAAACAGTCTGGGACAAAGCAGCGGTCACAAGGTTTCTTAGGAGGAGCATTGACCTGAGCAGCAAGAATTTTGTCACCCAAAGGAGAAGTAAGACTGGTGCGAACCGTAGCCAGAATACGATAAGGGGGAATCATAGGAACCGGAACCGACTCCAACTTGGAAGTGGAGGAAAATTGTCGTGACAAGGTGTCAGCCCTTACATTCTTAGTACCGAGTAAGAATGAGACAATGTAATTGAAACTTGACAAGAAAAGAGCCCATCACGCCCTTCTGGGAGAGAGGCGTTTAGCCTCAGACAAGAATGTGAGATTCTTATGGTCAGTAAGAATGAGAACCGGCACAGTGGTACCTTCGAGGAGATGTCTTCATTCTTTCAGGGCTAAAATGATTGCCAACAGCTCTCTGTCACCAGGATGTTGAGACAAAAGGGCGCCAGCACCAGTCTCAGAAGCATCAACCTCAAGGATAAAAGGTAACGTAGGATCAGGATGTGCCAACACAGGAGCAGAAACAAAGGCAGCCTTGAGACTTTCAAAGGCCTTAAAGGACTCCGGAGACCAACTCTGTGGGTTACCGTTCTTTCTGGTCATATCGGTCAGGGGCTTGACCAGAGATGAGAAGTTACGAATAAACTATATTGGCAAATAGCTGGCAGAACTCAGGAAACGCTGCAGAGGACGTAACCCCATGGGTCGAGGCCACTGTAGGACTGCCGAAAGTTTCACTGGGTCCATCGAAAAACCAGCAGTGGAAATGACATGCCCAGGAATTTAACCTGTTCCCGATGGAACTCACACTTCTCCAGTTTACAATAGAGATTGTTCTCTCTTAATTTCTGAAGCACACGACAGACATCTGTGTTGTGGCTCTCCGGGAACTTGAAAATATAAGGATATCATCGAGATAAACCACCACACATAACTGCAACAAATCTCAGAGGACATTGTTAATAAATTATTGGAAAACTGCCTGGGCGTTACAAAGGCCAAAAGGCATTACGAGATACTCATAATGGCCTGTTCTGGTATTAAACACAGTTTTCCACTCGTCGCCCTCTTTAATCCTCATGAGATTGTAAGCCCCTCTCAGATCAAGCTTGGTGAAAACCGTTGCTTCCTTGAGGCGGTCAAATAACTCTGTAATCAACGGGATTGGGTAGGCATTCTTAATCGTGAAACGATTGAGACCCCTATAATCAATACAAGATCTCAGTTCACCACTCTTCTTATTCACAAAGGAGAAACCAGCACCAGCAGGAGACTAGGATGAAGATGAAACCCAGAGAAAGTGCATCTGCAACATACTCCTCCATGGCTTTATCCTCCAAGACCGATAAAGGGTAAACCCGGCCACGAGGGGGAGTGGTACCAGGTTGAAGGTCATTTGCGCAGACATACGGCCGGTGTGGAGGCAAACTACTGGCTTGACCTTTGTCAAAGACATTGCTAAAATCACGGTACTCCTCTGGCAGGGAGGAGAGTGAAGAGGTACACCGGACCTTGGCTACCTTCCGGAAGCATGTTTCACTGCATTGTGGTGACCAGGAGAGAACCACAGCACGGAGTCAGTCAAATAGGGGTTGTGCCTCTGTAACCAAGGATAACCAATAACCAGTGGAAACTTAGGAAAGGAAATCACTTGGAATTGGATTATCTCATGGTGAAGAGCCCCTACGGCCATGGACAACGGAACCGTCTCATGAGTCACATGGGCAGGCTGTAGAGGTCTCCCGTCAAGAGCCTCAATGGCAAGTGGAGTGTCACGCAGCTGCAGTGGAATCAAGTGCTTTGATACAAAGCCAGTATCAATGAATGGGCCTGCAGCCCCAGAGTCGATTAGAGCCTGTATCTCGATAGACAACTTAGCCAAAGAAAGGGTGACTGAAACCAGGGGCTTATCCTTCTGGATAACTGGGGATGACACAACGCCACCTAAGGTCTGTCCATGACAGGACCTCAAGGTTCGGGTGTTCCCTGGACGCGTAGGACAAGACTTCAAAAAGTGACCTGCCTGGTCACAATAAAGGCACAATCTCTCCCTCCTCCTAAGGGTTCTCTCATCCGCAGAGAGACACATGAAACCCAAGTGCATGGGTTCATCATCACTGACTGACTCAGTACCAGGAGGCATGGGAGGTGAGGGAGGCACGGGTGGGACTGCAAAGCTCGGAGGCAAACGTACAGGAGGCTTCCGCAAGCTCTCATTAGAAAGTCTTTCTCTGGGTCTGGAGTCAATGAGGATGGTAAACGAGATCAAGCTCTCCAGCTCAGTGGGTATATCTCGGGCTGCTATCTCAGCCACGAGGGCCTGTTCCAAGCAACCTCTGCTGCCAGAGTATGGAACTCAATGGCGCAGTCGGCAACAGTTCTTATACTCTGTTTCATGGACATGAGGCACTTGGCAGCAGAAGCGGAGCATGCGGGAACATCAAATACCCTTTTAAAGGCGGCCACAAACTCAGGGTAACTCAAGACAACAGGTTTTTGCTTCTCCCATAGAGGGTTAGCCCAGGCCAAGGCTCTCTCAGAAAGCAAAGATATCACAAACCCTACTTTGCTTCTGTCCGTGGGAAACGCCTGGGGCAGCATCTCAAAGTATATCTCAGCTTGGTTGAGAAACCCTCTGCATTGAACTGGATCACCCCCAAATCGCTGGGGAAGCGGGGCAGAACCAGACATACCTCTTATAGAGGTAATACTCAAGGCGGGTACCTGCACAGAGACTGGCGCAGCAGCAGGAACAGCCTGCAACTCAGGTTGTACCAGAGCAGCCACAGTGGGGGATTCCAGGTGAGCCGTGTGAGCGGTTGTAATGCCATGGCAAACTGATCCATGCGGTGATCTTGCTCATCCAATCTGGAAAAAATATTACCAACAAGTGGATTGACTGTATCTTCTGAATTCATGGCCTTCGCCTACTGTCAGAATCCATGAACCAGACCGAGACAGAAGTACAGTAAAATCACACTTGTTTATTAATAAAAATAAAAAAGGTAAATAGAGTAAGCATAGTCAAAGCATAGCCAGAGTCCAGTAACCGGATCGGGTAGTCAGCCAAGCCAGAGTTCAGTAACCAGATCGGGTAATCAGCCAAGCCAGAGTTCAGTAACCAGATCGGGTAATCAGCCAGGCCAGAAGTCAGGGATCCAAGTAGAGGAACAGCAAGCAGGATAAGGAGCCAGAAGGGATGTCAGCAAAACCAGTCTTTAAACAGGAACGCAGTAGATGGTTTCTTGTGATGTGACCAAGGCGAAGGCAGGAATGAAGTGAGCTGGAGATCTTTAAGTAAGCGGGACTGACAAGCAGATCCACAACAGCTGCTTAACTGTGGAGAGAGATGAGAGCTGGCAATTAGCCGATAGCTGAGCGGCCAGCTCAGAGAAGGAAGGGCTGAACCAGCCCTGACACAAGGGGAGGTCCGCCTTGTTCTTTGATGTGAGTCTTTTAAGTGCTGTTGCCAACAGACTGCATGGGAGGTCGTCATATGTCTGGTCAAGCATGTGGCCCAAGTGGATGCTGCTTTGGCCACGCTTGATATGCTTCAGACATATGTTGCAAACAGCAACGGTGCGATCTGCTGCACATGTGTCAAAAAAGGCCCACACCAAAGAACTTTTTAAAATATGCGGGGAGTCAGCAGCGCCCTGCACCTGCTTAGCTCTGCGGTTTGATGCAATAGGGTGGCTGCCCTTAAGCTGCCCCCTGGAGGGCATCCTGCCTCATTGGAGATGTGCCTCCTCTCTTCTATCAGGCACCCAAGTAGAGTCAGTGACCTCATCATCCCCACCCTCCTCTTCACTGGAGCAAACTTGGCAGTATGCTGCAGCTGGGGGAACATGACTGTGAGTTTCTTGTCCTTCTTGGGCACCCCCTCTCTCTAGGCTCACGTTACTCCCTTCCTCAACCTGGGTACAATCATCGGAGCCTTCAAATCGCTGCACATCCTCCTGCAGCATGTACCCAACACTGTGGTCGAAGAGTTCGGGGGACTCCTCCGTGCATGATGGTGGTGCTAGGGAAGGAGTGACTGTTGATATGGAGCCGGTGGAATAGGCCGCTTTGGCAGCTGCATTGGCAGCCAAACTACTCTGAGCCTGGGTGACAGAGGATGAGGAGCATGAGAACGGCTTTGTTATCCATTCCACCAACTCTTCTGCATGTTGTGGCTCAATAACACGGCCAGCTGCAGAAAAAAAGGACAAGCGTGCCCCACAGCCACGTGCTGAGGATGCACCATGTCCACCACCAGCACTGTTGACTGTAGACACAGAGCCTTCTTGCCCTCTTTTGCTGGCCTGTGAGCGTCTGCATCTCCTTGGTGGCCTTCCGGACATGCTGTAAATTTTGTTTAGCAAAACCACACTACACTGTATTGTGTACTGTGTACACCCCCAGAAAAGTAGTAGAAACTCCACTATGGGTGCACGGTTCTGTGTACACCACCAGAAGTGTAATAACAAGTATGGGTGCACTATATGTGTACTGTGTACACCACCAGAAAAGTAGTAGCAACTGCACTAGGGGTGCACGGTATTGTGTACACCACCAGAAGTCTAATAGCAACTATGGGGGCACTGTATTGTGTACTGTGTAGACATGTGCGCCATCAATAAATTAGTTTTGTTTTATTCCATTTCGTTTCGTACGAAAATTAATTCGTATTTTGTAATTCGTGTCCGAAATTCAATTCGGATTCGTACGAAATCTGAATTTTCGTTAGATTCGTAAACTTTTCGCACAATAACGAAAGTTCGTTATGATGAATTTATCATCATGAGGGTTTTCCACCATCCCTGTGCTGTGCTGACTTCCTTTGATTGGTGAACAAAACACCAGTCACGTTTCTGTTGTAACCGAATTTGGATCAGAAATTCCAAAATTTGTTAACGAAATTTTGTAAGCATAGAAATTCCCATAGGGTTCCCACCATCCCTGTGCTGAGTTCCCAGGTCTGTACACCTGCTGTGTCCATTATGAGGGGTTCCCATCATCCCTGTGCTGAAATCCTGGGTCTGAGTGTACACCCGTTGTGCCCATTATGAGGGGTTCCCCACCATCCCTGTGCTCTGCTGACTTCCTCTGATTGCTGAACAAAACACCAGTCATGTTTCTGTTAATTTGGATCCGAAATTCCGAAATTCGTTAACAAAATTTCGTAAAAAATTTGTAAGCATAGAAATTCCCATGGGGTTCCCACCATCCCTGTGCTGAGTTCCCAGGTCTGTACACCTGCTGTGTCCATTATGAGGGGTCCCCACCATCCCTGTGCTGAGTTTCCGGGTCTGAGTGTACACCCGCTGTGCCAATTATGAGGGGTTCCCACCATCCCTGTACTGTGCTGACTTCCTGGGGTTTTAACTTTTAGGTTTGTTAACTTTTCGGAACAATTACAAATTTTCGTTATGATGAATTTATCATTATGAGGGGTTAATTTTGTTTATTGAAAAATCTTACAAACAACAACTTATATACAATAAAACCATAATAAATAAATAAAACATATTTACAAAATAATTGAATATGACTATACAAAACAAGAACATAATAAATGGTGCAAACCAAATTGCGCACAACACAATCCCTACAGGAGAGACAGACTAAGGAACATCACCGTCACCATGCATGTAGCCTTTTATCTAAATATATTTGATCTGAAAATCTAGGGGAGTAAAGCAAGAATACAAAGAAAAGCCGCACACCCCGAGATCAACAGGCAGCAGCTACAGAGTCCTGATATTCCTCCAAGCCCTTATCCAGGCCTCCTGCTGCCACCTGCCTTTCTCAAGACCCTGAATCTTCCCAACCTCACCCAGAATGTCCTGCACCACTACTTCGACAGGGAGGATTTTACTCCATAAGGATACCTGACACTGTGCACGCCACGTGAAATAATGGACTACTAGACTAACTAAAAAAGTGTTTCCAAATCATAATTCCGACGAGTCTGGAAAGCCCCATACACCCACTCTGCATAACTCATATGGGGGAGGAAGGGTATACTCAGAGCCCTCCCCACCCTCCTGTACACCTCTATATTAAAAGGGCATTGAAGTAGAAAGTGATCCATGGACTCCACCACTCCTCCACACTCCACTCTCGGGCAGCCCCCATCACTCATGGAAAGAAACTTCAAGTTGCCCTTCACATATAGTTTTCCATGAAAGGCAAGCCAAGCCTGATCCCTAAACTTCATTGGGATTCTCTCCAAATTAATCAATCGTAAACCCACCCCCAAAACCAGGCTTGGGCAATCCCTCAAGGTCAGTGGCTCACAAAAAAGCAGAGCTCATGATCCGCTTCTCAAGAAGTTTCCTTGGAAGAGATCTGACTTCTCCTGCTGTTACTTGCCAATGCCGAAGCATTCTCAAACACGGGGCAACATAAGCCGGGAGCTTATCATACTTGACCCTCAGGCTTTTCACTGGCCCGCCATTTTCCCAGTCTCGCAGAAAGGGCCTAAACCAGGACTGGAAAATATCAACCCACCCAGGTGGTCTCTCTGCCAATATGTTACCAAAATTGTACTTCACAAACATCAGAGAGAAAAAGACTACAGGGTTGATCATCCCTAGACCACCCTCCCGCCTAGGAAGATAAGTCACATTCCTTTTGACAAGGTTTATTCTGTTCCCCCATAACAGCTGGAAGAAACAACTACAGACCCTGGTATAGAGAGAAACTGGCAAAACGCAAACAAAACTGACATACAGAAAAATCGGAATCAGGTATGTCTTGATCAGATCAACCTTTTCCTTCAAGGAATGATTATGAGGGGTTCCCACCATCCCTGTGCTGTGCTGACTTCTTGGGTTTTTAACTTTTAGGTTTGTTAACTTTTCGTAACAATTCCAAATGTTCATTATGAATTTGGATCCGAAATTCGTAAACAAAATTTCATATTTCGTACAGAATTCGTATGCATAAAAATTTGTATTTCAGATTCGTACGATTGTATGAATTTCCGGAAATTCGTATGAATTTTCGATTCATACGAAACTAATCGCACATGTCTAGTACTGTGTACACCCCCAGAAAAGTAGTAGCAACTGCACTATGGGTGCACGATACTGTGTACACCAACAGAAGTGTAATAAAAACTATGGGTGCACTGTATTGTGTACTGTGTACACCACCAGAAAAGTAGTAGCAACTGCACTATGGGTGCACAGTACTATGTACTGTGTACACCGCCTGAAGTATATTATATATATATATATATATATATATATATATAATTTATTTATATAATATAAATATCATATATATATATATATATATATATATATATGAGACTGACTGTATATATATATATATATATATTTATTACACTGCAGCTAACTGAATAACCTGCCTGCCTGCTCAATCTAAATCACACTCTCTCTCCGTCCACGCCAACAACACACTACACAGGGCCTCCGTGCAGGCAGCCTTATATAGTGTGGGGCGTGGACCTAGTCCCCCTGAGCCATAATTGGCCAAAGGCACCCTGCCTTTGGCCAATTATGGCTCTCTTAGCTGAGGGCACTGGGATTGGCCAAAGCATGCAGGTCATGGTGCATGCTTTGGCCAATCATCATACAGCAATGCACTGCGAGCTCGCAGTGCATTATGGGGCGTTACACAGCGCTCGAATTTGCCGATAACGCCCCATAATGTTCGTTTTTGCGACGAACGGGCGAACACCCGATGTTCGAGTCGAACTCATGTTCGACCTGAACATAAAGCTAATCCCTAATAATGGGGGATTTTAACTACCTGGAAATTGACTGGAGTAATGGTACTGCTGGGACAGTTAAAGGGCAAAGATTTATAAACCTATTACAAGACCATTTTTTGGTCCAGTTTATTGAGGCCCCAACTAGTAATGACGCTCTGCTGAACCTGGTAATCTCAAACCATGCAGAGCTTATTACCAATATTCATATAAAAGAGCATCTGGGTAGCAAAATGATTTCATTTAATGTTAGCTGTAAGCAACAAACACATATAGGTAAGATAAATACACTTAACTTTGAGAGAGCAAATTTTCCAAGGTTAAGGCTACTCTTCAGGACTTAGCCTGGTTGGGAAGATTGGCATCAATGGACACAGAACAGAAATTGGAATTCTTCAAAGTGACTGCATGTAAACTCACTGCAAAGTATATTCACATGGGCAATAAGTTTAAAAGTCTAAAAATAAAACCTATGTGGCTCACGGCCAAAGTTAAAATGGCGATAAATATCAAAATAAGAGCTTTTAAAAGATACAAAAATGAAGGAACGCTATCATCATTTAAATGTTACAAAAAATATAAACAGAATATGTAAAAAGGAAATCAAGGAGGCAAAAATTCAAAACAAACGACAGATTGCAAGATAGTAGGACAAACCCCCAAAAATTCTTCAAATATATTAATAGTAAAAAGGTCAGGTCTGGGCATGTAGGCCCTTTAGAAAGTAATCTAGAGTGGGTGGCTGGGGACAAAGAGAAGGCAAATTTATTAAACACTTTCTTCGGCTCTGTGTATACAAAGGAGCATGGGGGAGCTCATGTCCATAATGGGGGTGGTATTGACACAGCTCCAAATGATCTACAATGGCTCAAAAGGGATATGGTTCAGAAATATTTAGACAGAATAAAGGTGGATAAAGCAC
The DNA here is from genome assembly GCF_042186555.1 of Aquarana catesbeiana. Taxonomy (NCBI): domain Eukaryota; kingdom Metazoa; phylum Chordata; class Amphibia; order Anura; family Ranidae; genus Aquarana; species Aquarana catesbeiana. Next base: position 63,125,093 of record NC_133333.1, on the reverse strand, counting down.
CTGGACTAGATGGCATCCACCCACGTATCCTAAAAGAATTGAGCTCTGTCATTTCAAGGCCATTGCTTCTAATTTTTAGGGACTCGTTAATAACTGGAATGGCACCACTGGATTGGTGCAGGGCCAATGTGGTGCCCATATTTAAAAAGGGATCAAAGTCTTTACCAAGTAACTATAGACCTGTTAGTTTAACTTCTATAGTCAAGAAGATACTGGAGAGTTTAATAAAAGACCACATAGACAAGTTCTTCTTGGAAAAAAATATTTTAAGCAACAGACAGGAGGGATTCATGAAAGACAGAAATGGTCAAACAAATCTAATTTCTTTTTATGGGGAGGTAAGTAAAACCTTAGACCGAGGGGTGGCTATGGACGTGCTATACCTGTACTTTGCAAAAGCTTTGACACAGTTCCCCCACACATGGCTCATGTGTAAAGTAAAGTCTACAGGCTTGGAAAGATCAATTTGTAAATGGATAGAAAACTGGCTAAAAAACAGAATTCACAGAGTAGTGGTTAATGACTCGTACTCGGAATGGTTATCAGTAGTGTACCCAAGGTTCCATTCTGGGACCCTTACTTTTTAATACCTTTATAAATGATATATTTCTGTCTGTGCAGATGACACTAAGCTATGCAGTGGAATAATGTCCTTACAGGAGGTCTCCAATTTACAAGCCGACCTCAACGCACTGTCTAATTGGGCAACTAAGTGGCAAATGAGGTTTAATGTTGATAAATGTACAGTTATGCACTTGGGGGCTAAGAATATGCAAGCATCATACATACTAGGGGGATTAAAAATGGGGGAATCAATGGTGGAGAAGGATCTGGGGGTTTTGGTAGATCATAAGCTCAATAATGACATGCAACGCCAAGCTGCAGTTTCCAAAGCAAGCAAAGTCCTTTCATGTATTAAGAGAGGTATGGACTCCAGAGAGAGAGACATAATTTTCCCCCTATACGAATCATTAGTAAGACCTCATCTGGAATATGCAGTTCAGTTTTGGGTGCCGGTTCTCAAAAAGGATATTGGGGAACTGGAGAAAGTGCAGAGAAGGGCAACCAAACTGATCAGAGGCATGGAGAAGCTCAGCTATGAGGAAAGATTAGAGGAACTGAATCTATTTCCTCTTGAAAAGAGTAGATTAAGGGGGGATATGATCAACATGTACAAATACACAAGTGGTCCATATCATGAACTTGGTGTTGAGTTATTTACTTTAAGGTCATAACAGAGGACTAGGGGGCACTCTTTATGTCTAGAGTAAAAAAGATTTCATCTCCAAATACGGAAAGGTTTCTTCACAGTAAGAGCTGTGAAATTGTGGAATAGACCCCCTCCAGAGGTGGTTCTGGCAAGCTCAGTCGATTGCTTTAACAAAGACCTGGATTCTTTCCTAAATGTACACAATATAACTGGGTACTAACATTTATAGGTAAAGTTGATCCAGGGAAAATCTGTTTGCCTCTCGGAGGATCAGGAAGGAATGTTTACTGACGCCAACATGGCAGCATACTAGTGATAGAGCTCCGCCTCTTGACCACTCCCTCAGGACCAGTGAATAGCATAAATGAAAGGCCTAGTTTGACCCCACCCCATTCTTCTTTTTTTCCTCATACCTCAACGCACCAGTGAAGAGTAAGCAGTACTATGCTCCCCCCCTCTGCCTCAGTGCAGCAGCCAGCTGGGTTCAAGCCTCTCCCAGTGCGAAGTCCCAGTGCTCAGGCTGCTAACATGCGCTATATAGTCTGGGAGCCCCTTCTGTGGGTCTTATTGGGGCCTCTGCAGTGTTTCCTCTTTAGGAATGAAATCTGCTTTTAAAATTGGTAACAACTGCAGCGCTTGTGCAATATGGGGGGCCAGCTAATCTTTATCTCTCTCTTAGCCCCATGTGCCATACAGGGTCGCCTGTACCTTTTACCCATGTCTCCCTCTTCTGTCTTTCATTACCTTTCCCATTCCTTGCTGTCCTCTGCAGGTGTTGCATGTGTGTGTGGGTATGTATGTATGTATATGTGATATGGGTGTGTGTATATGTATATACACGTTTAAAAAAAAAAAAAAAAAAAACAGTATGTGGATGTGTGGGTATACATATGTGTGAGGGTGTATGTAAATACATGTATGTATTGTAGGGGATCAGAGGGGTGAAGGGCCGGTTCATACAGTTCAGTAAAATAAAAATGGCTTTATTCAGCAAAACAAACAGAAGAAAACAACAGGCTTGTCTTGTCACACAGGTGCAGAGATAGGAAATGTTCAGTCTCTTTACCCAACAGGCTGATATATAGACAAAGTACATGGCTCTAGCAGAGCTACAGTCTCTGATATGGTTTTGCTCACCCCAGCAATGGATCCTCTCACACAGCAGGCCGCTGTGTCTCTCTCTCCAAGCACACTCCTCTGACATCTTCAGCTCAGTTGACAGTAAGCAGGGCTGAAGAAGTTCCTACCCTCTTTAATGAACCCTTTCCTAACCCGCCCCAGACTGACCCTCTGCAGTATGTGTGTAGGTGTGTGTGTGTGTGTGTATATATATATATATATATATAGAGTGGAATCCTTTCTCCTATCTTACTCCTGATCCTTCTGTCGCTTTTCAGCTATCCTCACCTCAGCTGGCCGTCCCATTTCTCCACAGACCAAGAGTCAGTTACTGCTCATATAAAGACCCTCAACAGCTAGGGTGGAGACCACCGTATCGGTAAGTTTTCAGGAAAAAGAGTGCCCTCTCATGCGAATTGGCTTTGATTTGCTTCAGCCCCGCACGCCCACGCTCTCAAAAGGGCCAGGCCAAGGCAAGGTGGACGTTCTTCAGAGGAGCATAGCTCGGATGGCGCTCCCACTCAGGAGAAGAGCTCCAAGGAAGACGTCTTTTCTCCTCTTCCCCAGAGCCAGCGCCCCAGCAAGCGAGTCCTGCAGGGCCTGTGGTGCAGTATTTATGCCCAGGAGGCTGGTGAGTAGACACTGCCTGGAGGAGTATGCAGCTAACAGGTAATGCCAAATGTCTTTATTATTGATAAGAATGGCACAAGATTCTGTTTTGAATTCGCCTTAATTACCTGAAGCAACTGTTACACTTGTATTGGAAACTGTTAAAGACTGTTGCCATAGGAGACCGCGTTCTTGTGTGTGCAGATGTGGCATTTCCCTGCATGGCTGTCCTCCTGTAGAAGTCTGGGAGTCTGCCAGGTTGGCGTTGCACAGACACATTTGGGTGCCCCAAGGAGAGTAGTAATGTAATGCACAGAGCGCTCTAGTGGGTGTGGCCAAATTGCCCTTGCTGACATCATCACCCTTCAGTGAGGCCAAACAGCCGCCTACAGCGGCAACAGTTTTGTATATGACTATCTCGGTTACTTGGGGAGCCAAAGCCTGGTCTGGGTAATATGTCCGGGTCTCAGGTGGACTGAAATCCTGACACATGATTCAAAACCCGAACTGTTCGGGTGAATCCTGGACAGGTGGCACACCCTAGGTGTCTGGCGCCCATGAATCTACTTTGCAGAGGCTGCCTGCTGGCTGAGTGGGTGGCAGTTCTGTCTGGCAGCAGTGGGGTTGCTGGTTCGATTCCCCAATGTGCTAATGCTTGTGTTGACGTTTATATCTTCTCCCTGTGTGGGTTTCTCACCACAATCCAAAAACATGCACTACACCTACTATGCCTTATGACCCACTCTATGTGGAGGAATGTTGACAACTCGTTGCTCTGGAGGTTCTCATTGGACAGAAGAGGGCCTGGGTCCTTGCTGCATATATTACAGATGCAGCAGTCTGCTACTCAAAATATGGAGGCTGACCAGGAAGTCCCCCCTAGTTGCTTGTATAGCAACTGAAAGAGTACCCTGGCACCTTGGCGGCTAGGGAGGCCATATGCTTGAGACCCTGGGCTGCGTATTGCTTCCTAGAAACAAGAGTGGGGAAGAATGAAGGGGGTTCGAGAAAAATGCCCGTATAAACAGGATGTCGAAACTGTATACTCTGAACAAGCTAATGGTCAACCTGCTCCTACATACTGTAGCATCTGCAGATGCCGGCAGACCAGCAATAACCAGCCCATGTACTGGGTGAGTCTAACAGGAATGGTTTAATAATTATCAACCAGCTGCTGCACCTGCAGGACTCTGAGGAGAGTGGCAGGGTCTGCATCCCTTTAGACATGATTTCCTATTGGAAGTATCTTGCCAAAAATGACATTTTTGTAGCAGTGGATGCCAAGGGTCTGGCTTGTTTCTTAGTGCAGACTTCTGGGGGGATCAGTGAACGAGTTACACAAGTGCATGCCCAGACTCTTAAGGTAAGACCTAGAAGGCACGCTTCACGGGTGTCTGGACGGCATGTTGTACAGAGTCTTGGATGAAGGTATCAGACACTCATGGTCACTTTGGGAGATTCCTCACTGCACCTCTCTTCCACAAAGCTGCCAAGTCCACCACAACAGCGGGTGGGCTGCTACATTGCTTACAGACACCTCAGACTGCAAATTTTCTACCCAATCCTGTTTGGAGTTTGCAGGCATTGTTGGTTAGTGTCCAGTTGCAGATCGGAAGAGGTTGAACCCTGTGGGGCCCTCTTTGAGCTCTTTAAGACGGAGTCCATTAAACAGTATAACCACATGGCTGGAGGCTGTTGCTGGATCGTCAGGATGCCTATCCTATCCTCACACCTTAGAGGGAAAGCAAAGCCAGCTTTCCCAATCCCAATGGTTGGTGTACCCGGGGGTGCTCTGCTAGTTCCTCTGTTTTATTTTCATCAGGAAGTGGTGACAGTCAGGAACAGATTTCTGAGGACGAATACTTCTGCTTGTTTGATGGCTTCTCAATGCCTCAGTCATCTGGGCACAACGTCCTCATGCATATAGATGATTCTTGGGGTGCATGGGCACCTGCGCAAATTTCATCTAGAATTCATCTAGAATTCTAGAAGAGTGCAAGGGAGGAAACAGGATAGAACACAGTTAATAAGTGTTACTCAGTATGAGTAGCGGTCCATGGTGATGGAAAGACCTTGAGGAAGTCTCAGTTTGTTAGGACCTTTTAGACTGGAGAATTGCTACGAATCATGTCTGCAAGACAGCCGGGAAGATGCACTGCGAGGGACTTTCGGTCAAGGCAAACAGCTTCCCAGCCAAGGAGGGTAATCTTGAACACGCCGGGGGTTCAAACAGCCCTTTTAGCACTTTGGCCTTACCATACAGAGTCAAGGAGGACCAATCTCCTTGCAGTTTAGCAACAGGGCAGCAGTCGCCTATATTCAGCTTCAGCATGAAAACTCGCAGCAATATGCTATTAGGAGAGGTGAAACCCATAACGCCTGGGGCGGAAGATCACCAGCAAAATTTCGGAAGCAGTTTACCTCCCAGCGGATTTTTCTTTTGAACAAGTACAAGCTTCCCAGAGCACAACGAGTGGGTCTACGTCCCAGGTCTTCTCTGAGCTGGTCCACAGGTGGGGCCTACCACAGACAGACCTCCTCGTTTCCCACAGTAATCACAAACTTTGGTTTGATTTTGTTTCCGTACCCCAAGGCGCAAGGGGCAGATGCTCTGGTCTCTCCCTGGGACTGCAATCTAACCTATATATTTTTCCCCAACATTTCCCGTAAATGGGATTCCTCTTGAGGCTGTCAAGGGAGAACATAGTTGTCATAGCCAGTCCTCCATATTGACCAGGAGGCCCTTGGTTTTCCCTGGCCATTCATTTCAGGGTACAGAAGACATTTCCCCTCCATAGCATACGCAGACTGGGGCTGCAAGCAGGGGCACTAAAGGGGGAGGATGAGCAACTCTGGTTGCTCCAGTTTCACTCCAGAATGATCTCTACTTTGTTGCGTGCAAGAAGACATTCTACTTGAAACATCTAGACCTAATTCTGGAACAAGTTTGCTTTTTCTTGGGGAGTGCGAGACATTGATCCTATTGTCTTTCCAGTCTCAGCTGTTCTATACTTCCTCCATGCCTTAGCCCACACTCGTGAGCTATGTGAGGATAGGCTATCTCAGCAGTAACACATTTAAATGGGCCACTAATCCTTCAGTTTTCACAACTTTTGAGGGTAGTCGTGAGGAGTCGGTCACCAAGAAAGAAAGATCTATTGGAGTTGCTGGATCTCATATCAGTTTGTTCGGACAGAGCAATGTTCGGTTCAGGCCATAACTTACAAGACAGTATCAATTACAAGAACTTTAAGCAGAAGGTTATCAGAGATTCAAGCTCTTGGAGCTTCAAAGTAAAAAAAAAAAATATATATATATATATATGTGTGTGTATGTATATATATATATATATATATATATATATCTTACTTTCTTTCCAGAAAGTGTAGAGTTGGGTCTGGTAGATCATCCTGCATCAAACATAACAGCAGCCTGCTATTTAACAGACAGCTGGACAAAACTTTCCACAATTTCACACAGGAAAGTCACACGTACTGTTCATTTTCAGAACTTTTAAGTAGTATCTGTCCACAATTGTCCCTTTTTAGGTCATCTAAATAAACCTTTTGTCATTCTAGCTGGGAATCCTCAAGGGAAAGAGGTTACTGCCTGGATCCTAGCAGGCTTGGTTGTGTATATAGGACTAGGAGTTGCGAGCCTCCTTCAGTGGTGGTGGAGCACTCTACCAGAGCGGTTGAAGCCTCATAGGCAGCACATTCAAGAGAATCTATGGTGCCCATCTGTACAGGGGTATCGTGGTCGTTCCTACATTCCTACTCAAACTTGACGGAATAGACCCAGGGGACTTTATAGGAAGGACTATTTAGTCCTCTGTCTCATCCTAATTAGAAGATTGGTTTGATAAGTAGATCCCACCCTGTCAGCTAGTTATTTATCACTAGTATTTCTTTACGGGGGAGCACATACAGGGGGCTGCACATACAGGGGTTCTTCCAAAGAAGTGGCGTTCTTAAAATAAGTGGCACTTCTGCTCTTGCACCATCCATCTGAACATTTTCTTCTCTCTTCACAGGTAATCTGCGTTTATATTCCCATGTCCTGCAAACTGAAAATTGACTGACCGCTTACATACATTTTTGGTAATCTGCGTTTATATTCCCATGTCCTGCAAACTGAAAATTGACTGACCGCTTACATACATTTTTGGTAATCTGTTTGTCACCGCTGTCTCAACTACATCTGTAGCCATGCTCACATTATTTCAATGTTTATTTAGCCATTAAGTCTTACCTAAATTATGGGTTTCCTTATCTTTACAATTTTGGCCTTTTAGTCCCCTTGCAGTTTGCTTGTGGTGTGAAAGTTATGCCCTGCTTGCTGTGTTCCTAATATGCCCTCCTAATTGATTAATTGCCAGATTCCATCCACACCCAACACAGTATATAACAAGGCTTTCTTTACGGGGGAACACATACAGGGGTTCTTCCAAAGAAGTGGCGTTCTTAAAATAAGTGGCACTTCTGCTCTTGCACTTCAGCGATTTGCACAAAGCAAACCATAGCAGATTGCAGGTGATCTCATTTTCATATTATCTCTCCTTCTCTGAAACATGCTCTCTTTACCTCTCCTCCTCTTCACAATTGCAGCCTCTCTCCTCAAGCTCTCTTTTCTACATCCCTCTGCTCCACCACACAATCTGTACATATCACCCTCACTTCTCCCCTCCCCCTATTACTGCACTCATCACCTCTTTCTAACTCTAAGCCCACTTGCTAACATACCCCCCCAGGATACTGAAGCATGTCCCCTCATACAAATCATATTCTCATATTACCTCCCTCACTCTTCTGCTTCTCCTAATCACTGGAGATATTTCCCCAAACCCTGGGCCTCCCTTATTTAACTGTACCCAACACACCCATCACCATCACCCTACATCCTCTGGCAGTAGTCGCAATCTACACAATTTAGTCTCCATTCCTCTTCTTCCCAATACCAGCCTCCCTCTCTCCTGCGCCCTCTGGAACGCCCGCTCTGTCTGCAACAAACTCACCGCTGTTCATGACCTCTTTGTCACTAATTCCTTCAATCTACTTGCTCTCACCGAAACCTGGCTCCACAAATATGACACCCCTTCTCTTGCTTCCCTCTCCCAGGGTGGCCTTCACTGGACTCACTCCCCTAGGCCTAATGGACGCAAGGGAGGTGAAGTGGGATTCCTCCTATCCCCCCAGAGCACCTTCCAGTTTATTCACTCTCCTCCCTCTTTTTCCCTCTCATCATTCGAAGCCCACTGTATACGTCTATTCTCTCCTACTTCCCTAAGAATTGCTGTGATCTACCGGCCCCCTGGACCATTATCGACTTTCCTTGATGAGTTTTCTGCCTGGCTACCCTACTTTCTCTCTTCGGATATTATAACAATCCTTCTCGGTGATTTCAACATCCCTGCTAATACAAACACTCCTGCTACTTCTAAACTTCTTAGTCTAACCTCTTCATTTGACCTGAAGCAATGGGTACAGGCTTCTACTCACTCTGATGGCAATACCCTTGACCTTGTATTCTCCTACCTTTGCACTCCATGCAACTTCTCCAACAATCCTTTTCCTCTCTCCGACCACCACCTTATTAGTTTCTCTCTCCCCCTGTCTTCCACCACCTTTCCCTCCAATCGCCTAACCATCACCCGTAGAAACTTTCGCAAATTCAACTCCTCTCTCCTCTATTCTGCTACTGACCACCTCTATGACAAAATCTCTCCCCTGTCCTGCCCCAACCAAGCCACGTCCATCTACAATAAATCTCTGTCCTCCACCCTGGACAAGCTCGCTCCCCTCACTACACGCAGAATCAGGCCTCGACCCCTACAACCCTGGCAAACAGATGACACCAAAAGTCTCAAAAAACGTAGTCGTGCTCTTGAGCATCTGTGGCACAAGACTAAGTCTCTCAAAGACTTCAATCAATACAAATCTGCCCTCCAAAAATACTATTCTTTCCTCCACACTGCCAAGCAAACCTATTTTACAACTCTTATTAACACCTTCTCATCCAATCACCGTAAACTTTTCTCTACCTTCAACTCTCTACTTTTTCCTCCACCGCCTCCACCCACTGACTCACTAACTGCCCAGGAGATTGATACAATCCGTGATGAAATCTTCATTCTACAGGTATCTCCCCCAGCCAAGACCCCATGTCAACAGGTACAACTGACACTCCCCCTATTCAAATCTGCTACTACAGATGAAGTTGCTAAACTCCTTTATATCGCCCACTTAACCACCTGTCCCCTGGACCCTATTCCCTCTCAAATGCTACGGTCACCCTCTGACCCCATCCTACACTCTCTAACCCACATCTTCAATCTCTCCCTCACCTCTGGCATCTTCCCCGACGCTCTAAAACATGCACTGGTCACCCCCATACTCAAAAAGCCGTCCTTGGACCCTACCAATCTTAACAACCTACGCCCTATCTCCTTGCTCCCCTTTTCCTCTAAACTCCTTGAACGCCTGGTTTACAACCAACTGAGTGACCACCTCATTAAAAACAACCTTCTTGATCCCCTTCAATCTGGATTCCGCCCTCAACACTCCACAGAAACTGCTCTTTTAAAACTCACAAATGACCTACTAACTGCAAAAACCAATGGACACTATTCTGTACTCCTACTTCTGGATCTTTCAGCTGCCTTTGACACGGTTGACCACCCCCTCCTCCTCAAAAAACTTTACTCCCTCGGTCTCCGTGACTGTGCTCTTCAGTGGCTCTCATCCTACCTATCCCAACGCACCTTCAGTGTCACTTACAATTCTACTTCCTCCACTCCTCTTCCCTTCTCTGTCGGGGTCCCCCAAGGTTCTGTTCTCGGACCTCTTTTATTTTCAATCTACACCTCTTCCCTGGGTCAGCTGATAGCCTCTCACGGCTTTCAATATCATTTCTATGCTGATGACACGCAAATCTATCTCTCCACCCCTCAACTCACCCCATCAGTCTCTTCATGCATCACTAACTTACTAACCGACATATCTGTATGGATGTCACACCACTTCCTCAAACTCAACATGTCCAAAACCAAGCTTATAATATTTCCTCCCCCACGTGCCTCTTCCCTTGACTTCTCTGTCAAGAGCAATGGCACAACCATCCACCCGTCCCCACATGTCAGGGTGCTAGGTGTTATCCTGGATTCTGAACTCTCCTTTCAGCCCCACATCCAATCACTTTCCAAAGCTTGCCGCCTCAACCTCCGCAACATCTCTAAACTACGTCCCTTTCTAACCAATGAAACCACAAAGCTCCTGATTCACTCCCTGGTTATCTCTCGCCTTGACTACTGCAACTCACTCCTCACTGGCTTACCTTTAAACAGACTACCCCCCCTGCAGTCCATCATGAATGCTGCTGCCAGACTTATCCACCTTACAAACCGCTCAGTGTCTGCTACCCCTCTCTGCCAATCCCTCCATTGGCTGCCACTCGCCCAACGAATTAAATTCAAAATACTAACAATAAGTTACAAAGCCATCCACAACTCTGCCCCCAGCTACATCACTAACCTAGTCTCAAAATACCAACCTAATCGCCATCTCCGTTCCTCCCAAGACCTCCTTCTCTCTAGCTCCCTCATCACCTCCTCCCATATCCGCCTCCGGGACTTCTCCCGAGCCTCGCCCATCCTCTGGAATTCCCTACCCCAATCTGTCAGACTGTCTCCAAATTTATCCACTTTTAGGCGATCCCTGAAAACTTTCCTCTTCAGAGAAGCCTATCCTGCCTCCATCTAACAACTGCACTATTTTCTCCATTAGCTCATCCCCCACAGCTATTACCCTTTTGTATAACTTGACCTTCCCTCCTAGATTGTAAGCTCTAATGAGCAGGGCCCTCTGATTCCTCCTGTATTGAATTGTATTGTACTTGTATTGTCTGCCCTAATGTTGTAAAGCGCTGCGTAAACTGTCGGCGCTATATAAGTCCTGTATAATAATAATAATAATAATAGTATGCTGCCATGTTGGTGTCAGGAAAACGGAAAATTGTATCAAATACTTACCATAATTTTCCTTTCCTGATGCCAAACCATGGCAGCATACGGTCCCACCCTTATACATTTCGGTATGTAGCTAATTAAAGAGAATGGGATGGGGCCTAACTAGGCCTTTCATTTATGCTATTCACTGGTCCTGAGGGAGTGGTCAAGAGGCGGAGCTCTATCACTAGTATGCTGCCATGGTTTGGCGTCAGGAAAGGAAAATTACGGTAAGTATTTGATATAATTTTCCGTTTTTTCCCTGCTGTAGCAAATTAGAGCATGCTTTGCTGGGTTTTTTTTTTTACTTCCTCTGAATCAACTGTGGGTGTAGGTTTGTTTGGGGTTTTTTTGGTTGAACTTAATGGACTTTTTATAACCTAACTATGTAACTATGTTAAGTTATTTTTCTAAATTCTTAATCTAGTTGGCAGTTGCCATGTCTGGCAAAAATCTGAAAATAAATTCTTGTTTCTAGTAGGAGAAGGAAACAGGTTAGAACTGAAATATAACAATACACAATAAATGGTGGCTAGATAAAGGATGTTCTGACATGACTTGGTTGCTAAACAATTTTACTTTAACAACTTCAGCCCTGGAAGATTTTACCCCCTTAATGACCAGGCCATTTTTTGCGATACAGCACTGCGTCGCTTTAACTGTGCGGCCGTGCGACGTTGTACCCAAACAAAATTGATGTCCTTTTTTTTTCCACAAATAGAGTTTTCTTTTGGTGGTATTTGATCACCTCTTGCAGTTTTTACTATTATATACTATATAAAAAAAAAAAAAAGACAGACAATTTTGAAAAAAAAACCCTATATTTTTTACTTTCTGCTATAATACATATCCAAAAAAAAAGTATTCCTCAGTTTAGGCCAATATCTATATATTCTACTACATATCTATGTAATAAAATTTAAATCAGTTGTTACTTTCTCCATACTTGGCACCACTATGAGTTGAGTTGCATCTTGATCTAGCACGGTCCCTTACCCTGCAGGGTCCCAACGCGCTTACAAACACATACACATACTAGGGCTAATTTGTAGACAGGGTCTGATTTACGTACCACTACCAGCATGTCTTTGGAGTGTCTTTGGAGTGTGGGAGGAAACCGGAGTACCTGGAGGAAACCCACGCAAGCACAGGGAGAACATGCAAACTCCAGGCAGATGGTGTCATGGTCGGGATTTGAACCAGTGACCCTATTGCTGCTAGGTAAGAGTACTAACCTCTACACTATAATCCTCAAATCTCTCCTTCTATTAATTCTACCAATATAAAGGGATGAGGTGCTGGACCCTAAATAGAATACAGGCCAGTGTGGTTTTCAGCATAGTCCTGTCAAGGCCCTTGGGTTACTCTTAGGATCTGATTTGTATGTCCAAGGTAAACAGAAGAACAATCCCCTTTAGGCAGAAATTCTCAGCAGACAGCAGAAATGACAACCCTGCACAAATAAATATGTCAATGTGGCGAAAAGGCCTTTTACCAATTTAGTGCTTTGGCAAAGTCCTTCCAGGCGCTTCTGAGCTTTCAGGCAAGCTTAAAAATTCAGCACTTTGAACAGATGTAGAGAAGACTGCAGATAGACAGATAAAAGTTACAGTATGTAGGAGGATTTGTTTCAGCTCTGTGTATCACCTGAGGATAGTCCCTTCACTGGGTATAGGTAAGGGTTTACAACCACTTTAAGTTATACCATTCACTATGGAGATGAAAATAATTTCTTGGAATATAAGAGGTCTAAACAACAAATTTAAAAGGTCTCTAATGTTTAAATTCCTTAACACTCATAAACCCCATATCATCTTTTTGCAGGAGACCCACCTTCTGGGGGACAAGATCTTGTCCCTGAGCAGAGCCTGGGTGCAAAAGGACTTTCATGCCACTTATTCCAGTTATGCCAGGGGGGTCGCCATCCTTCTAAACAAATCTCTTGCATATAAAGTGATACATGTGTCTTTAGATCCTGGGGGCAGATACATTATTTTAGTTCTGGAGATTGGTGCAGTGAAGCAGAGGCATTGCTAGGTGGTAAAAAGACTAGGGGCTTCAGCCCGAAGTCAGAGCCCAGCACCAGGGGGGTGGGGGGGGGAATGGGGCAGCGGGCGGTGGGGTTGTATGGAGGGGGGTGTTACCTACCTGGCTGACATACACTGACCTACATGACATGCCTGACACATACTAACCTATCTGACACACACTGATCTACCTGACACACACTGACCTTGTAAAAAAAAATTTAGGGACACTTTTCTGCATGTAGGGTGAGCCTTGCTATAATTAGGGGGCAGGCCATTTGTTTGTAGGAGTGACATAGCAAAATAGTAAAATGCGGTGTGCAAAGCACGCCATGGCGAAATATGGGCGTGGTTTATGCGGAATAGTGGGTGGCTTAAATGGGCGTGGCTCAAAAGGGTGTGGTTAGAATTTGAAATGAATGAGGGATGGAGGGAGAAAGAAAGAAAGGACAGCAGGCCCAGATCCTACACCACAATAGAAATATGTGTATTCCAGGAAGTTTAACAAATCAGCAGATGAAGATACTCCAAACACCTGGGGTTAGTGCTTCAATCATCCCGGCACCATGGTTGTTATGGTGTCAGGGTGATTGAAGCGCATTGAAAAAAATTATAAAAAATGAAGGAATTGCAAAAAAAAAAATTTTCCCTTTTTTATTTTTTGCAATTCCTTCATTTTTTATAATTTTTTCAAATTTTTTTTTTTAATTATTTTTCATTTTATATTTCACGTTATTCTATTTTTTATTAGTTTACAGGTGGTGCCTGATTGCTGTCAAGCACATTTACTGCTACACATTCTGCATTTTATGCATCCAGCTACCCCGTTCTGGCATCCATCTGTGTGGTTATCATAACAGCTGCCTCCTATTTTTGAACATGGAATCATTCAAATTAGTAGGTGAGGTTGGGAACTATCTATTTTTTCTTATATTATATTTTTCCATGCTCATTTCCATTTTTCCCTCCTCACTTTTACCTTTTTTGCTTTTCGGTTGGGGTGTGCATTTTCTCTCTGGTTATACGCATATTCTGTTGTGTTCGCATATACAAGTGCAGCCTAGGTCCCTGAATCTATGCCTCTTTGACATGTCTCTTTGTATTTTTAGAATTAACATTTATCTGAGTATACTTCACTCTCTACCCCTGATGAATGTGCTTTTTTTAAAAGACTGGAAACGCGTCGAGTATCGGGGTGCACTACCCATTGGAGAGTATTGATGTTCTTTTGTATACCATGATATATTGCTTTTTTGTGTTTTGTTTGTTTTTGTGTATCATGTATGTATTGTGTAGATGCTATTCACCTTTTTATCTATTTGTATTAAACATGCAATATTATTAAAGTTATTCATTTTTACATCAGAGTTGGTGGTCTTTCAAAGTCCCACTTACTTGGTATTTCCTTTTGTTCAACTATACTACACTACACTGATTACTACACTACAATACCCAGCAGAGCCGTGTCCAGAAGATGGTACCTGTGGTGCGTGAGGATGTGGGGCTGACCTAGGCCAAGCTGGGGGTACGAGGAGCCTTCCAAATGGAGCCTTGTGAAAGGGGGGAGCCAGGACCATCGGTGTCCCCAGCCAGCGGAGCCCCGGTCCTTCTATCAGTGTCCCCACTCATCGGACACACGGGGGCTGGTTGGTGGCAGCGGCGGGTGGAGGCTGATCACTTCCTTGTGTTCAGTGCCGTTTTTAGCCAAAAATTAGGCCGAAACAAAATCCCGGGAAAATAATCGGGACAAGCTTAAATCGGGATGAGGGTCCCAAAATCGGGATTGTCCCAGGAAAATCGGGACTGTTGGCAACTATGTGACCTACCTACCTGACACACACTGACACTCACTGACCCACACTGACCTACCTGACATACACTGACCTACATGACATGCCTGACACGTACTAACCTACCTGACACACACTGACCTACCTATCTGACAGATATACACTGACCTACGTGACACACACTGACTTACTTGACACACACTGACCTACTTATCTGACATACACTGACCCACACTGACCTACCTGACATGCACTGACCTACCTATCTGACATACACTGACCCACACTGACCTACCTGACACACACTGACCTATCTGACTGCCATACACTGACCTACCTGACACACACTGACCTACCTGGCTGACATACACTGACATGCACTGACCTACCTATCTGACATACACTGACCCACACTGACCTACCTGCTCTACCTGACATACACTGACCTACCTATATGACATACACTGACCTATCTGGCTGACATACACTGACCTAACTGACACACACTGACCTACCTGGCTGACATACACTGACCTACCTGACACACACTGACCTACATGACATGCCTGACACGTACTAACCTACCTGACACACACTGATCTACCTTGACACCTACCTGACACACACTGACCTACCTGACAAACACTGACCTACCTACCTGGCATGCACTGACCTACCTTCCCTTGCCCCCTAAAGCCCAAGTTTATTTATTTAAAATTAGCCAAGGGGCAGTCAAATGCAGCCACTGTGCCAGTCAAATGAAGCCACTGTGCCAGTCAAATGAAGCCACTGTGCCCGTCGAATGAAGCCACTGTGCCCGTCGAATGAAGCCACTGTGCCCGTCAAATGCAGCCACTGTGCCCGTCAAATGCAGCCACTGTGCCCCGTCAAATGAAGCCACTGTGCCCGTCAATTGCAGCCACTGTGCTCCGTCAAATTAAGCCACTGTGCCTATCAATTGCAGCCACTGTGCCCGTCAATTGCAGCCACTGTGCCCCGTCAAATGAGGCCACTGTGCCCGTCAAATGAAGCCACTGTGCCAGTCAAATGAAGCCACTGTGCCTGTCAAATGCAGTTACTGTGCCCTTCAAATGCAGCCACTGTGCCTGTCAAATGAAGCCACTGTTCCCCTCAATTGCAGCCACTGTGCCCCGTCAAATGAAGCCACTGTGCCCTGTCAAATGAAGCCACTGTGCCCTGTCAATTGCAGCCACTGTGCCCTGTCAAATGAAGCCACAGGGCCCGTCAATTGCAGCCACTGTGCCCCATCAAATGAAGCCACTGTGCCCGTCAGTTGCAGCCACTGTTCCTCGTCAGTTGAAGCCACTGTGCCCGTCAATTGCAGCCACTGTGCCCCATCAAATGAAGCCACTGTGCCCGTCAGTTGCAGCCACTGTTCCACTGTGACCCGTCAATTGAAGCCACTGTGCCCCGTCAAATGAAGCCACTGTGCCCCGTCAATTGCAGCCACTGTGCCCCGTCAATTGCAGCCATTGTGCCCCATCAATTGCAGCCACTGTGCCCCGTCAACTGCAGCCACTATGCCCCATCAAATGAAGCCACTGTGCCCCGTCACATGAAGCCACTGTGCCCCGTCACATGAAGCCACTGTGCCTGTCAATTGCAGCCACTGTGCCCCGTCACATGAAGCCACTGTGCCCCGTCACACGAAGCCACTGTGCCCGTCACATGAAGCCACTGTGCCCTGTCACATGAAGCCACTGTGCCCATCAATTGCAGCCACCGTACCCATCACATGAAGCCACTGTGCCCATCAATTGCAGCCACTGTACCCCATCACATGAAGCCACTGTGCCCGTCAATTGCAGCAACTGTGCCCCGTCACATGAAGCTACTGTGCTCCATCAATTGCAGCCACTGTGCCCCGTCAATTTCAGCCACCGTGCCCCGTCAATTGCAGCCACTGTGCCCCGTCAAATGAAGCCACTGTGCCCCATCAATTGCAGCCACTGTGCCCCGTCACATGAAGCCACTGTGCCCCATCACATGAAGCCACTGTGCCCCGTCACATGAAGACACTGTGCCCGTCAATTGCAGCCACTGTGCCTGACAATTGCAGCCACTGTGCCCCGTCAATTGCAGCCACTGTGCCCCATCACATGAAGCCACTGTGAGAGAGAGCGAGAGAGAGAGAGAAAGAGAGAGTGAGAGAAAAAAGAGAGCGAGAGAGAAAAAAGAGAGAGAGAGAGACAGACAGTGACACAGAGTGAGAGAGAAACACCTTTTTTTTTCTTTAATCTCCGTCGTTCTGTCCCAGTCACAGGCAGCCACCATGGCCATTATCCAGTGTGACTGGAGGTTGAGGGTGAGGGAGAAGGGGGTGTCGCCGCATCGTCGTTCTCTTGATCTCCTGCGGCATATCACTCCACCTGCTATCAGTCAGTGGGCGACTTTTCAGAGAGCTATGAGGGCTATGAGTCCCCTACCATCATCGATGTATCAGGCTCACATTATACTAATACCCGTCAAATGAAGCCACTGTGCCCTGTCAAATGAAGCCACTGTGCCCTGTCAATTGCAGCCACTGTGCCCTGTCAAATGAAGCCACAGGGCCCGTCAATTGCAGCCACTGTGCCCCATCAAATGAAGCCACTGTGCCCGTCAGTTGCAGCCACTGTTCCTCGTCAGTTGAAGCCACTGTGCCCGTCAATTGCAGCCACTGTGCCCCATCAAATGAAGCCACTGTGCCCGTCAGTTGCAGCCACTGTTCCACTGTGACCCGTCAATTGAAGCCACTGTGCCCCGTCAAATGAAGCCACTGTGCCCGTCAATTGCAGCCACTGTGCCCCGTCAATTGCAGCCATTGTGCCCCATCAATTGCAGCCACTGTGCCCCGTCAACTGCAGCCACTATGCCCCATCAAATGAAGCCACTGTGCCCCGTCACATGAAGCCACTGTGTCCCGTCACATGAAGCCACTGTGCCTGTCAATTGCAGCCACTGTGCCCCGTCACATGAAGCCACTGTGCCCCGTCACACGAAGCCACTGTGCCCGTCACATGAAGCCACTGTGCCCCGTCACATGAAGCCACTGTGCCCATCAATTGCAGCCACCGTACCCATCACATGAAGCCACTGTGCCCATCAATTGCAGCCACTGTACCCCATCACATGAAGCCACTGTGCCCGTCAATTGCAGCAACTGTGCCCCGTCACATGAAGCTACTGTGCCCCATCAATTGCAGCCACTGTGCCCCGTCAATTTCAGCCACCGTGCCCCGTCAATTGCAGCCACTGTGAGAGAGAGCGAGAGAGAGAGAGAAAGAGAGAGTGAGAGAAAAAAGAGAGCGAGAGAGAAAAAAGAGAGAGAGAGAGACAGACAGTGACACAGAGTGAGAGAGAAACACCTTTTTTTTTCTTTAATCTCCGTCGTTCTGTCCCAGTCACAGGCAGCCACCATGGCCATTATCCAGTGTGACTGGAGGTTGAGGGTGAGGGAGAAGGGGGTGTCGCCGCATCGTCGTTCTCTTGATCTCCTGCGGCATATCACTCCACCTGCTATCAGTCAGTGGGCGACTTTTCAGAGAGCTATGAGGGCTATGAGTCCCCTACCATCATCGATGTATCAGGCTCACATTATACTAATACCCAAGCCAGGGAAAGACCCCAAGCTTTGCGCATCTTATAGACCAATCTCCCTTTTGAATTATGACTTTAAAATCTTGACCAAAGTGTTAGCCATGAAACTGACTATATTCTTACCATCATTAGTTAGTATTAATCAGACTAGCTTTGTCCCCGGAAAATCATCAGACATTAACTTACGCTGAGTTCTGATGCACTTTCAGCTCCCCCCTAGTAAACCACCCTTTAGGGTCCTGGTCCTCAGGGCCGGTGTTACCACTAGGCAAACTAGGCAGCTGCCTAGGGCGCACTGCTGCCTAGGAAGCCCGGCCAATGGTGTTCCTACTCTCTTTTCTCTGCAGCAAGCAACTAAGTCTCAGCATCAGCAGGCAGCCACCGCTCTGTTTGCACATAGTGTCAGAGGCGCAGCGGCAACAGAAGACTGTTTGTGTCTCGACTCCCGAAATGGAAGCAAGCAAACATTCATTGATGGGCGCTGGTGAGGCTGCATTTGATGGGCACTGGTGAGGCTGCATTTGATGGGCGCTGGTGGGCTATATTTGATGGGCACTTAAATAAAAAGGTGGGGCATACATGGACAGGGCAAAGGGGGTGGAGTCAGGGAAGGAGCAAGGGGGGTGGGGACGGCAAAATTAGGTTTCGTCTTGGGTGTCAAAAATCCTTGCACAAGCCCTGCTGGTCCTGCTTGACATAGAGAAAGCATTCGACTCGGTGGACTGGGAGGTGAACTGTCTGAAGTGTTTCCCATTGGAATGGGGATCAGACAGGAATGCCCATTATCCCCGGCACTATTTGCGCTCATGATGGAGCCAATAGCTCAGGCCATACGTAATTCTGCCCTTATTAATAGTATTAAAGGTAGGTGCCATTCGTGAAAAAGTGGCATTATGTGCCGATGACATGGTGCTCTTTTTGGTAGACCCCGGCCCCTCCCTTAAGTAAACCCTGGCATTGCTTTCCATGTATTCTCCATTGTCAGGTCTGAAGGTCAATTGGGATAAATCCCTCATCCTGCCCATAGATCGAGAGGCGGAGGCCAAGACTGATTCAGATTTACCACTAAAGTGGACCTCCTCTGCCAAATACTTAGGGGTAGTGCTATCCTCCACGGCAAAAGACTATATTACCCTGAATCTGCTGCCACCCTTAACTTTAAGGAAGCAACGTTTATCGGTGTGGTCCCACCTTCCCCTCTCCCTCATGGGCAGGATCAATCTTATTAAAATGAAGTTGCTCCCCTCTATTCTGTATGTCCTTTGCCATGCCCCAGTGTGGATCCCTAGAAAATACTTTAGGGAAATCTGTAATGACCTCTTTTTTGTGGGGATCGCAAAGACCTGGGTTTCGGCTGACAATACTGCAAAGACCTTGGAATGAGGGTGGACTGGCGTGCCCAAATTTATTTACTTACTATATTGTTGCTTTACTTACTCAGGCTCACAACCGGTTGGTGGCAGACGAGACCAATGCTGCTGTTGTGCTCGAGGCAGCGCAGCTTGGCTCTTATAAAGCACTTCGTAACATACTATATAGAGGCCAGTCAGCCCTATTCCCAATTACTCAGTCTGAGAGCAGTTATAAAGGTGTGGCAACTTCAACACCAGAGTCCTTACATACTTTTTCACCTCATACACCTTTGTGGCTTAACCCCTCCCTTAAGCAATTCACATTGTTCCCTGACCCTGTTGTGTGGGCTTCTAGGGGGATTAAATACCTTAGCCAAATTTGTGAAGGGGGTGTGCTCCTGACCTTTGACATCCTTAAAACCAAATATGCCCCCCCAACTCGAATTTGTTCAGATATCTCCAGCTCCGACATGCCTTTCAGATGCAATTTGGTAACCAGTCTGTAACCATTGTGGGGGAAGATGGTAGTTGCGCTGTGATGAAGGGGGGGGTGGGAGGGAAGGAATCCTCTGAAGAAGTCACGTGACGTGACGATATGCATTAGGATTGGAGCACGGGACGCTGCCATAGACAAACAACAGGAGATGAGCTCGGCGCTCGTAGTTACTACGCACTGCAGCATTGTTTTAAATGTAAGTTGATTGGACTTGTTTTAATAAATAAATATACCTTTTATATGGGATCACGCTATGTGCGTCTCTTTCCCCCTCACACTGTACATCACTACTCTACCTGACGAACACTGAGGAGAGAGGCACGGGGACATATTCCAGTTTCCAGGCACGGGGACAGATTCCAGATTGGTGACACTCCTTGAGGCATACGAGCTCGGCGCTCGTGGATTGATGCCCACACTCACTTCATGAAAGTGAGTGCAACCTCCCCCTGTGTGTGTCTTGCCCCCCCTCCACTGTGGTCGTTGCAGAGTTATTTTACATGCTGTATACTTTTTATTTTTTATATTTCGCTTGGCATGTTCATCATTGTCACTGCCTGTATACACGGAACGTCTACACCTGCGGGTCATTTGCAACACAGGCTGTACACCTTACAGCTGTAAGGTAAGCGGCTTGCAAACACGGAGGTGTCCTCACTGAAGATCCCCCCTCCCTACACGATTGGACTTGTTTTGTGTTTCTCATTACGTGTTTTTGTTTTTTGGACTGGATGATAGAACTAATATTCATGTTTGTCCTAGGGATTTGTCACTTGTAGTTCACCAGGATCTGGCACGTTTTTGCTAATGGGGCACTATCCCACATATATTTTTCTTGCATTATATATATTTATTTATTTTTTTTTTTTTTGCATTGTGTCATTATTCACCCTATTTGTGTTAGTATATGCATTTTTGTTTTGCTATATTCAAGCAGTCACTGTTTCACGATTACCTTTATATATTAGGCTTTGTCTGCCCGCAACATGTCATGTTGATCAGCTACGTTGCACTGCACTGCATCCCCACCATGTTCTTTTAGCATGTAGGATCTATTCATGCATTGGCCCGTTTCTGCTTTTTTAGTTCACTTTGCCACTTTAGTCATCTTTGTAGCTTCCCCCCCCCCCTTCATCACAGCGCAACTACCATCTTCCCCCACTTTTGTCCCATTTGTCCTGCCTTGGATCAGTACTTAGGTGTTGCAGCAGTGTCCTTTTAGCATAGCCCCCCCCCCCCCCCCCCGACAGCGCAGGAGTTTCCACTTTCACAGTCTGTAACCATTACTCTATCAAAAGTGTAATCCCTACTACATGCAGACATACTAGAGAAACCACTCTCCTCCATATAAAGGACCCTGCAACCCTCCATACATGACGGCTTAGATAGGCTCCTGGCGTGCTGGCGTGCAGAGGTTCCAGAACTAGATACAGAGGACTGGGAAGACGTATGGGACTATCCCATGCGTAGCCTGTTCTCCGCTAGAGACAGGCTAGTACAGTTTAAAATTCTTCACAGAATGTATCTAATGCCCCAGAGTTTACATAGGATTTACCCCTCACACTCCTCACTGGAGACGCATGG
Source organism: Aquarana catesbeiana (assembly GCF_042186555.1). NCBI lineage: Eukaryota > Metazoa > Chordata > Amphibia > Anura > Ranidae > Aquarana > Aquarana catesbeiana. The sequence goes on along the minus strand of NC_133333.1, from coordinate 63,103,304 downwards.
AAGATCCTGCCACCTTCCTGCATGCTTTCTGGGAGTGCCCTGGTATAAAGCTCTTCTGGGCAGCTGTTTCTCATTGTATCTGCAAGGTCACTACTGTAGCAGTGCCACTATCAATAGACGGATGTATCTTAGGATTAGTTCATTTACTAGCTACCTCCAGGGCAATAAGAATACTAGTAGGTATATTATTGTTTTATGCACATAAGTCCATACTCCTTAACCACTTCCCCGGAAGGATTTACCCCCTTCCTGACCAGAGCACTTTTGCGATACGGCACTGTGTCACTTTAACTGGCAATTGCGCAGTCGTGCGACGTTGCACCCAAACAAAATTGACGTCCTTTTTTTCCCACAAATAGAGCCTTCTTTTGGTGGTATTTGATCACCTCTGCGGCTTTTAATTTTTGCGCTATAAACAAAAAAAGAGCGACAGTTTTGAAAAAAAAGCAATATTTTTTACTTTTTGCTATAATAAATATCCCCCCCAAAAAATATATAAAAAAACAAATTTCTTTCTCAGTTTAGGCTGATATGCATTCTTCTACATATTTTTGGTAAAAAAAAATCGCAATAAGCGTATATTGATTGGTTTGCGCAAAAGTTATAGCGTCTACAAAATAGTGGATAGATTTATGGCATTTTTATTATTAATTTTTTTTATTAGTAATGGCGGCGATCTGCGATTTTTATCGTGACTGCGACATTATGGCAGACACATCGGACACTTTTGACACTATTTTAGGACCATTGTCATTTATACAACGATCAGTGCTATAAAAATGCACTGATTACTGTGTAAATTACACTGGCAGGAAAGGGGTTAAACACTAGGGGACGATCAAGGGGTTAAGTGTGTCCTAGGGAGTGATTCTAACTGCGGGTGGGATTGTCTCACTAGAACATGACAGAGATCACTGCTCCCCATGACAGGGAGTGGTAGATCTCTGTCATGTTGCTAGGCAGAACAGGGAAATGCCTTGTTTACATAGGCATCTGCTCATTCTGCCACACCATGACATGATCGTGGGCCCCCGGCGGACATCGAGTCCGCCGGACCCGCGTGCGTACCCTCAATGCCGCGATTTAAAGGGGACGTACCTGTACGCCCATTTGCCCCGCTGTGCCGTTGTGCCGACGTACATCGTCGTGCGCTGGTCGGCAAGGGGTTAAATGGAAATCTCCCCAGGCACCTACCTTAGATTATTGAAAGTCTATTGTCAACAAAATTATCCCATTGTACAAATTTACCTATTAATCTAGGGGATGCCCCCAAAAATTCTCCAAGGTATAGGACATATGGACAGAGTCCAGGGACACTGTCTAGTCATCAGCAATGCCTCCATAGTATGCACTGTTTTGCCTTTGAGCATTACTCTTGCTGAGTTTTGTGCACTGAGGGACAATTCTCAGATGTCTACTTTGCACCTTTCAGCTACGATGTACGAAGTCGTCATAGGCCTTGGTTACCAAATGCCTTGTGTTAATAAATTATAATTGTGTGTTTTTTTTGGGGGGGGGGGTTTTCTTCTTTTTTTTTGTTTTCAATTCAAGCCTAGGTATGCCCAATAGGCTTTGTTGATGTAATTTTATCTTAAAGCTTAATAAAAAGAATAAAATAAAAAAAGTTATACCATTCACCATAGGACCTTTCTATTTGAGAGTGTTTCAGATATATTTCCTGACAGACTCCACGGCAGTCTACGTGTGGGTTAAACCCGACTCCTTTCCAATGCTATAGGACCCCACGCCCATAAATTTGAGATCACCGCTAGAGACTGCATTCCTTTTTTGTCCTCCTCATCGGACCTACAAGCAATGCACTTACGTTTACGGATGTCCAATCGATCAAGGTTGATGCCGGGCATACATTTTAGCGGTGTCAGGATAGCCCAGGGCCCAGCCATGGGCAGGTGCGTGGCTCCAGGCCTCTGTCCGGTGGTGGGGTTGGCCTTTGTATCCACAGACTTAGTGGATCAGCTGACAGGTCTGAAGATCCCTCCATGGCAGCAGTTTTTGTATATATGTCCCCTTGTCTGTCTCCCCTCAGGTACCCTTTTCTTTTTCCCTTTCTCTCTGCTTTTTTTCTCTATGGCGCCTGGAAAATAGGAGCATTCCAGGACACGACTCCCTCTTCTGGGTCTCGGTTCAGGCTCACTTCCGCGCATGCATGATCCTCGGACTAAACCGAGGCTTAGTTTCGTGCATGCGTGGTATGGTCGGGGACCCAGCGGCCGCACAGGTGCTCCATGGCAGGTCGCCACTGTACAGAAGCAGTCCAGACGTGGCAGTGACGTCATTACAGCAGGGATATTTAAATCCCTGTGAGACCATGTTATATTGAGGATTATTGTGGGCAGCTTGCAACAGCTCCTCCAGGCACCAGGCTCTCAGGTCAAGGTAAGCTCCAGCTTGGGGCTATGGTGCAGGGGGAGGGGGGGCTGAGATGGCTCTTAAAGGGGAAGCTGCACTGCTATTTGTACTCCTTTCTCCTAGGATGTGTGAGTGTTCCTACAAGGCTGCAGGATCGTCACCTATTCGTTCACCAGGGTGCCATGGACAGGTCACTGCCTCCTTGCGGCCAGCCCTCACGCTCTAGGTACGTGGGGTATGAGAAGGGGGGGCAGGTCCACGGTGGTATCGACATATTCCCTAACGTCATGTTTTCTGCCCTTCTCCTTTTTAGCCCTTCCAGGTCGGACCGCCAGTTTACTGTCCAAGATGACAGTGTCACGTACCTGAAGGGAGACTGAATTGACGAGGTTGGCCTCTCTTGTATCTCCAGTCCAGGTCCCGCTGAGAGTGAAACAGAAGGAGCCAATGAACAGGAGGCACACGAGTGCCTGCAGGTGGAAACCAGGAACCCTGTTGCAGGAAGTCGCAGCTGGTCGCAGGACTATAGTTGCAGAGCAGGAAGTCGCAGCTGATCGCAGGACTGTAATTGCAGAGCAGGAAGTCGCAGCTGGTCGCAGGACTGTAGTTGCAGAGCAGGACGTCATAGCTGGTCGCAGGACTGTAATTGCAGAGCAGGAAGTTGCAGCTGGTGGCAGGACTGTAGTTGCAGACACTCGGGTAGTTATGCTGGGCCAAGCTGGGCACCAGGGCCAGGTCACAGGGATAGCCGGGTTCGTCAACAGGCGGGCAGCAGGGTACCGGAACATCAGGCAGAGACAGGTCAGATGGGAAGCCGGGATCAGGAACCAGAGATCAGGTATAACAGAGTTCAGAGCCGGGTAAACAGGAGCCAAGGTCAGCAACAGGAATCAGGCAGAATAACACAGGTTCAGGGTAACAGGGACACAGCTGAAGACCAGTCAGCACCGATCAGTTGCTAGGGCCTCCTTTAAATAGGCCCATTGGCACAAGTGCGCACAGGCATCTGTGGTCTCCCATGCGTGCGCACATGCGCACCAGCACGCGCCAGGCGATTTCTGCTGGTTTCCTTACATTGCCCCCCCTTAAGAGCAGCCTCCGGATGCCCACTAAGGGTTTTTTCTCAGGATGGAGGCAAAGGTAGGCTTGAACCAATCGTGGAGCATGCACATCGGAGCTGGGTTCCCATGAATTATCTTCAGGGCCGTAGCCCTTCCACTTGATAAGGAACTGGGTCTGGCCCCTTCTCTTCCTACAATCCAGGACAGCCTCCACTTCGAACTCCTCATTCCCTTCCACCAACAGAGGAGTAGGAGTCTCGGATTCTCAGTCAGGAAAGGGATTAGCCACAGATTGTTTCAAGAGGGACACATGGAACACCGGATGAATTCTTAGATTCTCTGGTAGGCTTAACTCAAAAGCAACGGCGTTAATCCTTCTTTTAATAGGGAATGGGCCAATGTATCTTGGTCCTAGCTTCTTTAAAGGGCAGGCCAGGTTTAGATTTGTGGTAGATAGCCATACCTTCTCTCCGGGTTTCAGATCCAGATTACCTCTTCTTCTTCTGTCATAGAATCTCTTGTCATCTACTTGGGACTTGGAGATAGCTTCTTGCAGGAAAAGCTTGTTAACTTTCCAGAATTCCAGACGATCCTGTACTTCCGGTACTGAGGATTCTTGGGGGACATCAGGCAAAAAAGATGGATGGAACCCATAATTAGCAAAAAAGGGGGTTTGCTTGATAGAAGAGTGTATTGAATTATTGTAGGCGAATTCTGCTAACGGCAAAAGAGACGCCCAATCATCCTATGCAAAAGAAGAGAAACATCGGAGATATTGCTCCAACGTCTGAATTGTTCTCTCTGTTTGGCCGTTAGTCTGGGGGTGGTAAGCAGATAATAGGCAGAGTTTAATGCCCAAAACCTCACACAAGGATTTCCAAAATCTGGACATAAACTGAACTCCACGATCCAACGTGATGTTGACAGGGATACTGTCACGGACCTGGCCGGAGCAGAGGCTATTGGAGAGGACTGTGTGCAAGCCTGTTGCCCACCGATTATGGGCCCTAGCATTTGAGGTGAATGAGAAATCCAGTCTGAACTGTATTAATCGGACTCAGTCATGTATATATTGTATGGGGACTCCTTACTGTATATTTGTGTCCCTGAAGAGGGAGGGGGGATTCCTCCAGCAGCCCCCTGCTGATAAGACTGATTCATTCTGTTGGGACACATCCTGTGAGGAGATGCTGGTGTTATCAACATGTGTTTATGTTAATTGAGAGAGCTGATCACATTAGCCACCAGCCCTGGCTAATAGACGAATGGTCTAGGCTGAGGAGGGGGGAGATTGTTGTTTGTATTGTTAATTGTATTAATGTGTGAAGCTCGGTGCCCACAAGACTGTCATCTGGTCTGGGTACATTTTGTAGTAAATTAGGTCATGTTAATTAGGTTAGCTTTGAGTCATCCCTGCTGTATAAAGGTCTGTGAGATCTCAAAATAAAGGTAGTTCTGATGTACTCCAAGACTGGTGTTGTCTAGTTCTTGGGGTTCCTATAGCCAGATCCATTGGACTCGTGTTCCAGAACTTAGGAAGCGGTATATGACGGAAGCACTCAAGCGGAGTGTGGGACGTTCCGTGACATTGGTGGCAAGCAGCGGGAAAGCTTCCTGAAGTCTGAAGTCTGGGACATCCAAACCTCCAACTGGATCCAAGATCAGCATAGCAGACTTCAGTCACCCCAGCGGAGATATGGACCTGGCATCAGAATTCCCGGGGCTGCTGCGGATCATCCTTTCAACGTACACCAGGACTGTGTCTGAGGATGAATACCTGGAGCTCAGGCAGCTGATTCGGGTGGAGCTCTGGATTGCAGCCCTCCGTCTCGCTGGTATAAAACAGGGCAAGTGCTTTCCAACCCAAGAGCAACGGGCCAGTGACCAACGGGCATTGCGGATGGCATTCCTGGGAGAGCAGCCCCAGGAGCAATGGGTGACTGAGTTGGACAGGTTGGTCCAGCAGGAGATAGAGCTGGACAATCGATATCGGGCTCTGCAATGGCACGCAGAGGAGGGATATTTAGGGGAGACAACAGAATGCTCTCCGGAGGGATATGACTTTGGCGGCCCTGGATTGCTGTGGGAGAACCTTACAGATCTTTTTATGTTTGGCGATGAAGGGGAACCTGACCTTGAGGACATGAGAGACTATAGAGAGTCTATGCTCGGTCTTGCAGGGGTCTCAGAGCTCAAACCTGATCTGGACCATTTGCTAAGGAAGGAACAGCATCTGGAAAGGGCATACAGGAAACTGCTAGAACAAGTTCAGCAGAATGCCAGAGAATCGGCAGTGGAAAATCCGGAGATTGCCGTCCCCAAACCTGAAGTGCTGACAACAGGGCAGAGCTCTGCTAACCTCTGTCCAGAAATGATAACATCTTCTGGGTTCCATGGACAGGAGATGGTGAACCCCTATTCCCCGACATCAGTTGCAGATACATGGGATTTGATAGACTTTTCTGCTGAGGAAGAACAACCTGATGAGCCTCCAGCAGAAGAGCTGCTATCAGGGCCAAAGTTCACTGTGTTCTGCCCAGCACCAACAGTGGCTTCAGCCTTCCTGAGAGAAGAGGTAGTCGGCCTTTCTCCCACAACACTGACAGGGACATGTGATTTTCTGCCAGCAGCATCTATGGAGTTAAAACAAACTTCTCCAGCTGAAGATCTGGTAACTGAACAGAGGGTCCAAGACCTCTGTCCCACACTTTTACCAATTCCAGAGACTGGGGATTTAATAGACGTTTCTGTAGAGGAGGAACCACCTGGCAAACCCCCAGCAGAAGTGCTGGCAACCGGACAGAGGGTCCAAGACCTCTGCCCCACACCTGCAGCAATTGTGGAGGTTCAGGGTGAGAAGATGGCAATCACTTCCCAGCAGCAGATACAGGGGGAGAAGGGAGAGGAGGTGTGTGTTGTCCCTCCCCAACAGTTGGCCAGGGTGGAGGAAGTGGGCTTTCCTCCCCAGCAAAGATCCGTGCACCTGGGAGACAGTACCATCGACATGTCGTCCCAGCAGCCAGATGAGGGAATGGAAAAGGAAGCAGCCGGCTCACCTCCCCAATGGCAGCTACACAGTTTGGGAGTGGAGGAAGCCAGCCTCCTGCCCCAACAGTTAGCCGGAGCAGAGGATGCGGAGTCCCCAGCAGAAGTGCTGGCAACAGGGCAGAGTGTTACCAACCTCTGCCCAGCACCGGCAACAACTACAGAGTTCCAGGGAGGCGGGGCAGTCGGCCTCCCTCTCCAACAGTTAGCCGGAACAGATGGTGTGGGGTTTCCAGCAGAAGGGCTGGCAACAGGGCCGAGGACTGCTGGACTCTGCCCTCAACTAACAGAGGATGGATTTCCTGTGAAGGTGGATGGGACTTCAGTCTCCACCTGTATACCCCAGGGATGGTGGGCAGTGGGCCCCGATCCCCAACAGCATGACAGAGTGAGCCCAGACACCCTGTCTTCTCTCCAGCGGCAGAAAGGACTCCAGGGAGAAGAGCCAGTCCAGGCCTCTCCCCAGCGGCAGATATGTTCTCTGAGAGAGGCAGAGGTTGGCTGGGTGAGTAATGCACTGTTTGGGATGATTTGTTTGGGGTACTGTGTGGGTACAGGCAGTAGAGGACTGGAGCTGTTTACTAACTTCGGAGTCAACCCGTCTGGGGTCTCCTCCTGTGTTAGTCTCCTGCCGAAAGGGGAGAAATGTCACGGACCTGGCCGGAGCAGAGGCTATTGGAGAGGACTGTGTGCAAGCCTGTTGCCCACCGATTATGGGCCCTAGCATTTGAGGTGAATGAGAAATCCAGTCTGAACTGTATTAATCGGACTCAGTCATGTATATATTGTATGGGGACTCCTTACTGTATATTTGTGTCCCTGAAGAGGGAGAGGGGATTCCTCCAGCAGCCCCCTGCTGATAAGACTGATTCATTCTGTTGGGACACATCCTGTGAGGAGATGCTGGTGTTATCAACATGTGTTTATGTTAATTGAGAGAGCTGATCACATTAGCCACCAGCCCTGGCTAATAGACGAATGGTCTAGGCTGAGGAGGGGGGAGATTGTTGTTTGTATTGTTAATTGTATTAATGTGTGAAGCTCGGTGCCCACAAGACTGTCATCTGGTCTGGGTACATTTTGTAGTAAATTAGGTCATGTTAATTAGGTTAGCTTTGAGTCATCCCTGCTGTATAAAGGTCTGTGAGATCTCAAAATAAAGGTAGTTCTGATGTACTCCAAGACTGGTGTTGTCTAGTTCTTGGGGTTCCTATAGCCAGATCCATTGGACTCGTGTTCCAGAACTTAGGAAGCGGTATATGACGGAAGCACTCAAGCGGAGTGTGGGACGTTCCGTGACAGATACCATGTAGGCGTACCACTTCCTTGACAAAAGATGAGGCAGTCTCTGCAGCGGAAGGGGTACCCTTTAGGGGCACAAAATGCGCCATCTTGGACAGGCGATCCACAATAACAAAGATGGTGGTAAACCCCTCGGATGGGGGTAACTCGACAATGAAGTCCATGGAGATCATGCTCCATAATTTATCTGGTACAGAGAGAGGTTCCAGCAGACCCCAATTCTTAGATCTGTCCGTCTTGTTCCGTAAGCATGTAGTGCAAGATCTTACATAGTCTCTGCAGAATTGTATTAAGTCTGGCCACCAGAAGGAGCAAAGGACCAGTTTTGAAGTCTTGTGTACCCCGAAATGCCCTGCCAGAGGATGATTGTGGCACATGTAGAGGACTGCTGTCCGTAATTTCTCTGGAACAAAGATCTGTGTACCATGAAAGTAGAGACCCTCTTTATGCTGGAGATGGAGTTCTTGGGAGGGAGGTTGATTCAGGACTGCTGTCTTGATTTGGGAGATGAGATCAGTTTGTAGTAACAGGAAGTTCTTAGCAGGTAGGATGGTATCAGATTCGGGAGATGCTTCAGTATCTTGGAACATACAGGAAAGAGCATCGGGCTTCCCATTCTTTGACCCAGGCCGGTAAGTGATGTGGAAGCATAATCTTGCAAAGAAAAGAGCCCACATGGCCTGGCGAGGTCTTAATCTTTTCGCTGTCCTTAAGTACTCCAGGTTTTTGTGATCCGTGAATACAAGAATAGGGTGAGCAGCTCCCTCTAGCAAATAACGCCATTCTTCAAGGGCAGACTTAATAGCGAGTAATTCCCGATCACCGACATCGTAGTTCCTTTCAGGATTACTTCGTTTTCTGGAGAAGAAAGCGACAGGATGGAGTAGCAATTTTGTCCCTTGTGGTTGGGACAATATGGCTCCCACAGCTATTTCGGAGGCATCCACTTCAAGGACATAGGGCAGAGCAGGATCTGGGTGTTTCAGGATGGGTGCGGATGTGAAGAGGCATTTCAGTTTTTCGAATGCTGTCTGAGCTTCTGAGGTCCATGTGAAAGTTGTGCCTAGCTTGGTTAGCTGGGTGATAGGGGATACAATACTGGAAAAGTCTTTAATAAACTTCCTGTAAAAATTAGCGAACCCCACAAACCGCTGTACAGATTTCTTATCAGTAGGGGCAGGCCAATCGAGTACTGCAGATACCTTCTGTGGGTCCATGGCAATTCCGTCTGCAGAGATAATGAGTCCCAGGAACTGGATGGTGAGTTTTTCGAATTCACACTTCTCCGCCTTAGCATAGAGATGGTGTTCCCTTAATCTGTTTAACACTTTCTTCACGTGAATTCGATGGGACTCTAAGGAGGTGGAAAAAATGTAAATGTCGCCCAAGTAAACAATAGTAAATAAATCAAGAAAGTCCAGGAACACATCATTTACAAAATGCTGGAAGGTGGCTGGAGCATTACAGAGTCCAAAGGGCATCACTAGGTACTCAAAATGTCCGAAACGAGTCCTGAAGGCCGTCTTCCATTCATCCCCTTCTCTTATTCTGATTAGATTGTATGCTCCTCTCAAGTCTAGTTTTGTAAATATACGAGCTTCCCGAAGCCTCTGGAATAGTTCTGGAATAAGAGGTAAGGGGTATCGGTTTTTGATGGTTACCTTATTTAAGTCCCAGTAATCAATACAGGGCTGGAGGGAGTGATCCTTCTTCTCCACAAAAAATATTCCCGCTCCCGCGGGGAAGAAGATGGCCGAATAAACCCCTTATCAAGGTTCTCATCAATGTACTTCCGCAATTCCTCCTGTTCTGGTTCTGAGAGTGGGTAGATCCTGCTAAAGGGAATTTCTGCACCGGGTAAGAGATCGATAGGACAGTCATATGGTCTATGAAGAGGGAGAGTGTCAGCGCTCTTTTTATTGAAAACATCCAGAAAGTCATGCTAAATGGAAGGCACAAGTTTAATGGTTTCAGGGTCCATGTTAATGCAGAGGAGCGGTTCTTCGGACTTGGGTAGAGGAGGAATGCAGAATTCATTACAGTACTTAGAAGAAAAAGTCACTTCCCCTGTGATCCAGTTGATGAGGGGGTTATGTGCCTTCAACCAGGGTTTCCCAAGAATGACAGGAAATAGGGGAGATGTAATGACATCTAGACATAGCAGCTCATGATGCCCAGAAGCTGTGAGGCACAGGATAGGTTCAGTCTCTAGAGTGACGGGCCCAGATTTGATGCCTGAACCATCTGCCAGGTGGACCGTGAAGCTGTTCTTCTTAGCACGCAAAGGGAGTGCGTGCGTATTTGCAAAGGCAGAGTCCACGAAACAGCTACAGACCCCAGAGTCCACAATAGCAGAAACAGTAAGAGTCTTTCCGGTTAACTGAAGGGAAACAGGCAACAGGATGTGGTTTTGACTGGAACTTAATGCCACGACTGTAGAAGATGGACGGAGGGGTCTTTTACGATGCCTTCTGGAACAAGTCTGCAGGAAGTGCCCCTGCTCGCCACAATAAAGACAGAGATCATTGCGGCGATGATGAGACCGCTCTTGTTCGGTCAGAGGGGGCCTAGGAAAGCTGGCATGTGGAATTTTCCTGATGTCAGAAACTTTTCTTGGCACGGTTGAGAAGGATGCAGGTGATGGGTCCGTCGAGCAGGTAGGCATTAGATGAAGATTTCTGGCTTTCTCGAACCGTCTTTCATGTAGGCGATGGTCAATTTGTATGCTGATGTGGATTAAGTCATTCAGAGAGGTAGGTATTTCTACCCTGGCGAGTTCATCTTTGACGGCTTCTGACAGGCCAAGACGAAATCGGAAGTGTAAAGCGGAATCATTCCACTTAGTATCAGTGCTCCATAAACGAAAGTCCGAGACATAGTCCACCATAGGCCTAGAACCTTGTTGTAAATGACTCAGCAAAGTCTCTGCTGTTTGGCGGCGGAAAGGATCGGCATATAATGGAGCCATGGCAGTGAAAAAGGATTTGACTGAAGCCAGGACAGGGTCGTGCTGTTCCCGAAGCTGAAATGCCCAGGCGTGGGGTTCCTCCAGCAACAAGGAGATAAGAAATCCCACCTTCACTTCCTCTGTAGGGAATGTACGGGGTAGCAAAGAAAAGTAAAGTTCGCAGGCATTCTGGAAAGTCCTGTACTTTTTACGGTCCCCGGAAAACCGTTTGGGCCAGGGTACCCTGGGCTCAGGAAGGTAAGACAGTTCAGTTTGGGAGAAAGTCATAGTTTGAGCAAAGGAATCCTGGAGTCTTGGATGCTCGGAAGTGGGAGTAAAGCTGGATATATACTGAAGTTGGTTATGGATGCGGGCAAAGTCCATATGCAACCCTTGCACTACATGGGAGAGTGCGGTAACAGTTTGGCAGAGGGTTGACAGCAGAGAGACCTCCCTTTCAGACTCCATTACTTGCTGACTGGTACTGTCACGTACCTGAATGGAGACTGAATTGATGAGGTCGGCCTCTCTTGTATCTCCAGTCCAGGTCCCGCTGAGAGTGAAACAGAAGGAGCCAATGAACAAGAGGCACAAGGGTGCCTGCAGATGGAAACCAGGAACCCTGTTGTAGGAAGTCGCAGCTGGTCGCAGGACTGTAGCTGCAGAGCAGGAAGTCGCAGCTGATCGCAGGACTGTAATTGCAGAGCAGGAAGTCGCAGCTGGTCGCAGGACTGTAGTTGCAGACACTCTGGTAATTATGCTGGGCCAAGCTGGGCACCAGGGCCAGGTCACAGGGATAGCCGGGTTCGTCAACAGGCGGGAAGCAGGGTACCGGAGCATCAGGCAAAGACGGGTCAGATGGGAAGTCGGGTTCATCATCAGGCAGGCAGCAGGGTACCGGAACATCAGGCAGAGACGGGTCAGATGGGAAGCCGGGATCAGGAACCAGAGATCAGGTATAACAGAGTTCAGAGCCGGGTAAACAGGAGCCAAGGTCAGCAACGAGAATCAGGCAGAATAACACAAGTTCAGGGTAACAGGGACACAGCTGAAGACCAGTCAGCACCGATCAGTTGCTGGTGCTAGGGCGCGCTCCTGCGTGTGCACGCCGCACGTCGCGCATGCGCACAAGCACGCATGGGCATCTGTGGTCTCCCGTGCGCGCGTGCATGCAGACAGGGACCTTACCAGGCCACAACATCAACCTTCCTCATCCAGGTCCAGACGTGACTCTCCGTCTAGGACCCATCAACAGAGGAGATGCTCCCATTCCTCCTTCAGACACCGCACCCACCGCCGCGATAGCCGCTCTGAAAGCAGAGCCTGCTGGGGATGTGGTACCCGGGTCCCGGAAGGCAAGCCCTTATGTGACCCTTGTTATGCCAAGGTGGTCGGGGAAAAAGGAGGCTGAAAGCCAACAAATGGAATCGCTAGTTAAGCGTGTGGTGCAGCAATCCCTCAAGGAGTGGGATACATCCCGCATGCGGAGCCAGCCCACCACTCTATCTGGCTTCCTGGCTGACGAGACCCAGGAGGATCTGGGCCCATCCCAGCCTTATGATGCTTCCCCGGGTCTTCGGACAGCGAGTTGGAGGGAGATGAATTTGTCGGAGGCTTCGACTTCACCCTTGTTTCCCCACTAATTAAGGCGGTCAAAGAGGCCCTTAAGTGGGAAGATCCTTCCACTCCTCTGGCTAAGCAAAGGAAGTTCTTTAAACACCTGGGGAAGGAACGTTCCAACTTTCCGCTCCTTTCCAAATTAAAGGATATCATTGACGAGGAGTGGAGAAAGATAGATAAGAAGACTTCTATGTCAAGCAAAACCTCCAGATTATACCCCTTCAAGGCAGAGGAAGTGAAACATCTGGAAAACGCTCCCCTTATAGATGTAGCACTGATGCGACTGGCCAAACATGTCACTTTTCCCCTAGAGGACGTTGTATCCTTCAAGGACAGGCTCGAGAGGAGAATAGACCAAGACCTCAAGAAAATTTACGGGCTAGCCGGTATAGCTTGCAAACCCGCCTTGGCCCTCGCAGCCATGTCCAAGGCTATGGAAGCCTGGACAGAAAATGTGTGCTCAAGGGCATTTCAGAGGAACTGGCCAGGGGCTCGGCAGTCCAGGAATTGAAGCTGGCAGTGGCCTTCCAGGGGGAGGCTTTTATCAATCTCATCTGCCTGTTGGCCCGGACTATGCTATCCTCGGCCACGGCTAAGCGGGCCCTATGGTTGTGCCCTTGGCTCGCTGATCCAGCATCTAAGCAGGCCTGGTGTAGTATCCCCTTTGAAGGGCCCTCGTTGTTTGGTAACAGGCTGGATAGCGCCATAGCCTAAGCCACGGGTGGGAGGTCGGGCTTTCTGCCCCAGGATAGGCATTTGTTCGGTCAGAAGAGGCCCCAGCGCAGAAGAGGCAGTAGTGAGCGTTCAAGGAAAGCATGCTCTTACAGGCCTGGCCAAGATTTCAGAAGGAATTGGAGCAGAGGTCAGACATCCTTCCAAATGTCTGCTAAAAGCCAGGTGTCCAGTGGGCGTGAGCCGGCTAAGTCATTTTGAGATTTGGCCGGCCCAGGCGGGTCGGGTGGGGGCGCGTCTGCTTCTCTTCCATCACGTCTGGGTGGGATCAGTGTCGGACTACTGAACCATCAAGACGATCTCCACAGGCCACACATGATCCTTCACCAGTACTCCTTCACCCACATTTATTTCCACCCTGCTACCACGGTCAGAAGAAAAGAAGCAGGTGTTACTGTCCTACGTGGATTCGCTGATAGTACAGGGAGCCACGGTGCCTGTCCGGAAAGGTGAAGAGTTCTAGGGGATATACTTCCCTCTCTTACTTGTGCAGAAGATAAACGGTTCATGGCGTCCCGTGATAGACCTAACTTACCTAAACAAGTTTATAAAGTACGAAAGATTCAAAATGGAGACTTTGTCTACCATCCAACAAGCCGTTCAGCCAGGCAATTGGCTAATCTCAATTGACTAAAAAGATGCCTATTTTCACGTGCCTGTGGCAGAAGAATTCCGCAAATACCTCCGGTTCAGAGTCGGGCAAGAACATCTATAGTTCACCTGCCTCCCTTTCAGGTTGACAACCTCACCCTGAGTCTTTTCGAAAATTCTTCAGGCCATGGTGGCCCTCATTAAAACAAAAGGGATACGCTTATACCGCCTGACGACCTCCTGTTACTATCCCAAGACAAGAAGCAGCTGTTGGTCCACAGGGAGCAGGTTATCTCCACACTGTTTGAATTCAGGTGGCTCCTAAACCTGGAAAAAAGCCATCTGGAACAAGTCCAGCACCTGATATACTTAGGAACCCAGTTCAACACGGTGAAAAGCACCATCTCTCTCCCAGTGGAGAAGATCCCAGTCATTCGAGGGAGAATCTCACGGGCTCTGAGCTCCTCGCGCCTAAAGGCCTTGCAGTGCCTAAGAATTATCGGCACAATGGTCTCTACGACCCCCATGGTCAAATGGTCTCTGTGGAGGTTACGCCCTTTTCAGACAGGGTTTCTTCAACAATGGAATTCAGGGGACAACAATCGGTCCATTCACATAACTTCAGAGATGAGGAAAAGCTTCTTCTGGTGGCTCCAGCGCAGAAATCTGCTCACCTGCCACTCCATTGCCCCCGTCTCATGGGTCACAGTCATAACCGATGCCAGCGGTGCCGGTTGGGGAGCCCTTTGCAGGTCAGAACTTGCACAAGGCAATTGGAATGCCCGTCTTCACAACCCAGGCTCAAACGTCCTGGAACTACGGGCAGCCCTTCAATCTTTCACTCATCTCCTGAAAGGGGAGTGAGTTTTACTGAGAATGGACAACACCACAGCGGTCTCCTATGTGAAGAGGCAAGGGGGCACTCGAAGCTCCACCCTGCTCCAAGAAGTCGAGCCCATCATGTCCTGGGCTCAGAAAAACCTGGCCAATATTTCAACGGTCTTCGTTCCCGGGGTCCAGAACGTACAAGCGGACTTCCTGTCTCGCACACAGTTAGACGAGTGGTCTCTTCATGTGCAGATGTTCGAATGGATCCTGTCCTTGGGAGTCAATCCCGAATTAGACCTATTTGCATCCCCCTACAACTTCAAGATCAAGAAGTATTACACTCGGGGCCGTTGCAGCCAGGCCTTCGGAGTAGATGCTCTGACAGATCAGTGGAGCTTCAACAGGGCATATGCCTTTCCCCCGCTTCCGATGATCTTCAGGTTTTTACAGAGACTCCAGGCGGAAGCAGTTGATGTGATGGTGATAGCACCTTACTGGCCGAACAGGCCATGGTTTCCCCTCCTGACCCAGCTCAGCTTCTGGGACCCGGTGCCTCTTCCTCTCAGGCTGGACCTTCTTTATCAGTCCTGCACCCTTGCCCGGCATTACTGAGACTGATGTTCTGGTTCTTGAGAGGGAGAGGCTGGAATCTCTCGGGTGCACTTCAAAAATCATGGGCCGTTCATCCTCTAATCTGGCAGTTCTTCCATGGGGCGCTTCAAAAATCATGGGCTGTTCATCCTCTAATCTGGCAGTTCTTCCATGGGGCGACAAGACTCAGGCCCCAAAGAAGACCAAGATTCCAAAAATGGGATCTTCCCCTTGTTCTCGACTCACTGACTGACTTCAGTACCTCAGGATTCGTTCCACTTTCTGTCAAAGACATTTCTGCAAAAGTTGCCTTCCTAGTTGCCATCACTTCGGCCAAAAGGGTTTCTGAGATCGGGTCCTTGGGTCATGAAAAAACATTTCTGACTTTCTTCCCGGACTGGGTGGTCCTCATCCCTATGCTGGGCTCAAACCCGAAAGTCACTTCAGTGTTCCATAGGAACCAAGAAATTGTCCTACCTACATTCAGGACCCCGGGGTTCATCGAAGTTCATTTCATCTTCTGGATCTAGGCAAAATACTGAAGGAATACCTGCAAGTTACTTCCTCCTTTAGACGCTCTGACTACCTGTTTATCTTGCACTCCGGTAGTAACAGAGGGAAGTGAGCTTCGACCAGAACGATTGCACCCTGTATCGTCCACTCCATTCAGCAGGCTTATAGGGCTAAGGGCTTGGCTCCTCCAGAGGCGGTGATGGCACATTCCACCAGGGGTATGGCGGCTTCATGGGCAGCAGCCCGGCATGTGGCTCCAGAAGTCATCTGCAAAGCGGCCTCATGGGCCTCCACTAATACCTTTATGTCACATTACTGCATAGAGCCTGCTTCTCTATCTTCTGTGAACTTTGGTTTAATAATCCTGTTAGTTGACAGGCCAAATTAAATTTCCTTTGATCAGCATACCCACCCATGTGGTTTGGGTAGTTATTTCCCACACGTAGACTGCCATGGAGTCTGTCAGGAAAACGGAAAATTTATTATCAAATACTTACCGTACTTTTCCTTTCCTGATAGACTCCATGGAAAATGGAGTTCCCACCCATCAGTCAAAAGTTGGCTAGTTACGGAACACAGTCTCTAGCGGTGAGATCAAATTTACGGGAGTGGGGTCTTATAGCATTGGAGAGGAGGCGGGGTTAACCCACACATAGACTGCCTAACCCACACATAGACTGCCATGGAGTCCATCAGGAAAGGAAAATTACTGTAAGTATTTGATAATAAATTTTCAGTTTTTCTGTGTGCCTAGAGGAAGGTGGAGGGTTAGGAGACGTTTTCCTGGTAATATTGTAACTGATTCTAAAAATCTACTGTACATGTATGAATTTATTACTATTGCAATTTTTCAATCAACAGTATTTCTGTAACATAGCTTATCAATTAGCAACATCATTTTCCAAGGGATTAAACATAAATATGTAATTTTTCTGATGACAGCTCTGACAAAAGCACATTGATCTTCCTGGCTCAAATATCTGAACCACTGGGACTTTTTATTTTCTTTTTGGTTGAAACAATTGACTTGATATATAGGCAGTCATCTTGTCTCTTTTTTTCCATAGAAAAAGAAATAATTGATATATGATGATACACATTTATAAAGCAGTGCATGTGACATTTACCAAACATTCACTGCTGGTGTGTACTCCTTGTGCATGTATTTTAGTTACATAGTTAACCAAGCTGAAAAAGACTCCAGTACATCCACTTCAACCAACAACAAAAAAAAAATGAATAGAAAACCTCCATGTACACAATTCTGTACCCACCGTTGAAACTGAGGAAGGCAAAAAAGCCAGTAACACATGATCTAATTTGCTTCCGCAAGGAAAACATTCCTTTTTGATCCTCCAGGAGAAAGATATTCCCTGAATCCACTACCCATGGTGTTAATACCTATAAATGTTAATATCCAGTTAGACCCCTTTCACACTGGGGCGTCAGGGCAGTAAAGCGCCGCCATTTTTATGTCGTTTTTGCGGGGGTTTTCGGCCGCTAGCTAGGCAGTTTAAACCCCTGCTAGCGGCCGAAAAAGGGTTAAAGCAACCAGCAGTGGTGCTTTGCCGACGGTTCTGCAGCGGTGCCCATTCATTTCAATGGGCAGGAGAGGTGCAGGAGCGGTGTATACACTGCTCCTGCCATGCTCCAAAGATGCTGCTAGCAGACCTTTTTTTTAGCGTCCTGCAAGCGCACCGCTCCAGTGTGAAAGCCCTCGGGCTTTCACACTGGAGAGACAGGAGAGGCGCTTTACAGGCGCTATTTTTAGCGCTGTAGCGCCTGTAAAGAGCCTCAGTGTGAAAGGGGTCTTATATATTTTTGCATTTATGGATGCATCCAGATCTTTTTAAAATAATCTACTGAGCTGGCCAGATGTATTTTAAATTAAAATGATTGAGTCGCCTGCAGTTAAGGTTTGGTGGATGCCATGATTAGTATTTTATAAATATATAAAAGTCTCATAGATTCTAGAATATTAATGAATCACTTATTTACTAACAAACTAGAGAATGTTCAAACAATGAATCGTGTGGATATTCACTTCAATTAGCCAATAGTGTGCAGATGAAATAAACAAACAGGAACTTTCTTTTCATGTGATTGGCGAATTTGGGTAAATATTTGCACAATTTATTGTGTGAACATTCTCCATGTCTTTTGTAAATCAGCCTCAGTGTGTTCACTAACAAGTGCACGACAAGCATGGAGATTATCATCCTCTTGGCAAACCAAACAAAGCCAGGCCATTGAAAAACTACTACATCGTCTACAAATATTGATCTATATATGCAAATTAGAATGTAGCCATTTTATCACAAGCAATGATAAAACAAAACTTGGGAAAATATAAATAAAATGTATGTCTAAATATAGTTTATGAATTAGGTCATAATACTAGAACAATGTAACAACATAATATTCAAAAAAGGGAATTGTTGGGATGGGGATTATCATTGTGCTTGCAAATAATAATAATGGAAACCATATATTCAAAAAAATTGTATAGTTTAATATGAACAAGATTAAAAACCAAACAATACAGTTTGTTGAGTTGAATTTAACTCTTCCATTATGGTAGTAACATGATGAAAATTCTGGTTGAACAGGGATCTCATACTTGTATACTATCCCGACATGTTTCGCCTTGTGGCTTTATCAGGTGATATTTATGAATCAACCAATGACTACGAGAGACTGTACAGAGAAATAGAAAAATACTACATAAGAGAAATATGTCAAATATAGACTATACATCAGTATATGTAACAGAAGGATCTAAATCATTTGCCAATATCCACCCCAATGGGAGCTTACCACCTCAGAACCCCCAGGAAGGGCCACCACCAAGAAAGGGACCACCAATAGGAGGAGGCACTGAATGGCCACAACGACCAGGCTAACAAACAAAAAAAGAGGGAGGAAAAAAAGCAAGTCCCAAATGTTTACAATATATAAAGAAAATAAAGAAATACTGGGTAGAAAAAAGGTTTTTCCAGGCGAATTACTTACTTAAAAGAGAGTTAACTATAACGATATCGAACAACATAAATCTAGTAAAGATGGAGTAAATGGCACTAAAAAAGAAAAAAAGAAAAAAGGGGAAGGGAAAAGGGAAAAAATAGGAAAGGCGCATCAGAACAGAGTATAAATTAAATAATGATATTACTGGTAGTAATATTGAGTAAGTTTAAGGTCCTAAAATTGGATTTTTATACAAAACGTTCATTGGGATCTTTATGTTAGTTTTACTTTTGTAAAATAAAATAAACAAGGTTAATTATAAAGACATCCATTCAATAGTTAAATTTCATGGATCGGTACCACACAGTACACATGTCAGGGCTGGCTCAGCCCTTCCTTCTCTGAGCTGGCCGCTCATGCGTCGGCTAATTGCCAGCTCTCATCTCTCTCCACAGTTAACCAGCTGCTGTGGATCTGCTCGTCAGTCCCGCCAACTTAAAGATCTCCAGCCCACTTTATACCTGCCTTCGCCTTGGTCATATCACAAGAAACTATCTCCTGCGTTCCTGTTTAAAGACTGGCTTTACTGACATCCCCTCTGGCTCCTTATCCTGCTTGCTGTTCCTCTACTTGGATCCCTGACTTCTGGCCTGGCTGATTACCCGATCTGGTTACTGAACTCTGGCTTGGCTGATTACCCAATCTGGTTACTGAACTCTGGCTTGGCTGACTTCCCGATCCGGTTACTGGACTCTGGCTATGCTTTGACTACGCTAATGCCCCGTACACACGGTCGGACTTTGTTCGGACATTCCGACAACAAAATCCTAGGATTTTTTCCGACGGATGTTGGCTCAAACTTGTCTTGCATACACACGGTCACACAAAGTTGTCGGAAAATCCGATCGTTCTAAACACGGTGACGTAAAACACGTACGTCTGGACTATAAACGGGGAAGTGGCCAATAGCTTTCATCTCTTTATTTATTCTGAGCATGCGTGGCACTTTGTCCGTCAGATTTGTGTACACACGATCGGAATTTCCGACAATGGATTTTGTTGTCGGAAAATTTTATGGAAAATGTGTAATGGAGCCTACACACAGTCGGAATTTCCGACAACAAGGTCCTATCACACATTTTCCATCGGAAAATCCGACCGTGTGTACGGGGCATTACTCTATTTACCTTTTTATTTTTATTAATAAACAAGTGTGATTTTACTGTACTTCTGTCTCGGTCTGGTTCATGGTTTCTGACAGTAGGCGAAGGCCATGAATTCAGAAGATACAGTCTCTGTGCAGGCACCCGCCTTTAGTATTACCTCTGTAAGAGGTATGTCTAGTTCCGCCCCACTTTCCCAGCGATTTTGGGGCGATCCAGTTCCATGCAGAGGGTTTCTGAACCAAGTTGAGATATACTTTGAGATGCTGCCCCAGGCGTTTCCCACGGACAGAAGCAAAGTAGGGTTCATGATATCTTTGCTTTCTGAGAGAGCCTTGGCCTGGGCTAACCCTCTATGGGAGATGCAAAAACCTGTTGTCTTGAGTTACCCTGAGTTTGTGGCCTCCTTTAAAAGGGTATTTGACGTTCCCGCACGCTCCGCTTCTGCTGCCAAGTGCCTCATGTCCATCAGAGTACGAGAACTGTTGCCGACTACACCATTGAGTTCCATACTCTGGCAGCAGAGGTTGCTTGGAACAATGAGGCCCTTGTAGCTGCTTTTTCTCATGGTCTCTTGGATTCCATCAAGGATGAGATAGCAGCTCGAGATATACCCACTGAGCTGGAGAGCTTGATCTCGTTTTCCATCCTCATTGACCCCAGATTCAGAGAAAGACTTTCTTTTAAAGAGCGCTTGCGGAAGCCTCCTGTACGTTTGCCTCCGAGCTTTGCAGTCCCACCCGTGCCTCCCTCACCTCCCATGCCTCCTGGTACCGAGTCGGTCAGTGAAGATGAACCCATGCACTTGGGCTTCACATGTCTCTGTCAGGGAAAGCCCTCTTGAAAATACCCCAGCAAACTAAAGTTTAAAGGAATGCCTGTGCATAAAAAAAGCCCACCGGCGCTCGCGCACACGCAATAGCGCCAATAGCACGCACGGGCGTACGCGCATGCGCAATAGCGCCAATAGCGGCGCACGGGCGCGCGCGGGGGCGCGCACGCGCCCCCTGTAACAGCAGTTGGCACCAAAGGAGGCTATTTAAAGGGGACTGTTCCACTGCTGCCTTGCTGTCCGGTCTACAGCGTTCCTGAAGACCCCTACTGCCCTGTTACTTTGCATTTGCTACCTGATACCTGTTGGACTGTTCCTGACTACTCCGTTTGCTGCCCGCCCTGATTCCGGCTTTTGGACTTTGACTACTCTGTTTTCTGCCTGCCCTGATCTCAGCTTTTGGACTTGACTACTCTCCTGGATTTACCTTCTGTACCTGCTCTGCCCGCCAGTGTCTGACTCGGCTTGCCTGTACCCTGCTGTCTACATCCTGCTGCTGGACTACAAGACACCTCCCTGCTGTCTTCATCCTGCTGCTGGACTACAAGACACCTCCCTGCTGTCTACATCCTGCTGCTGGACTACAAGACACCTCCCTGCTGTCTTCATCCTGCTGCTGTACTACAAGACACCTTCCTGCTGTCTACAACCTGATGCTGGACTACAAGACACCTCCATGCTGTCTTCATCCTGCTGCTGTACTACAAGACACCTCCCTGCTGTCTAAATCCCGCTGCTGGACTACAGGTCACCTCCCTGCTGCCTACATCCTGCTGCCGGACTATAGGACACCTTCCAGCTGACTACCTGATTCAGCTCCCTGCTCCAGCCTTCCAGTCAGGCACTTGTGCCCCTTCACACTCTCGAGCCCCTCTCATCACTACCAGGGGTTCCCGAGTCGGAGGTATACGAGAGGCCGTTCCCTGCATTCTGGGCTCTACTTAACAGGTACGTGCGAATGAGAGAGCCTTTAGGAGGAGGGAGAGATTGTGCCTTTATTGTGGCCAGGCAGGTCACTTTTTGAAGTCTTGTCCTACCTGTCCTGGGAACACCCGACCATGGACAGACCTTAGGTGGTGTTGTGTCATCCCCAGTTTTCCAGAAGGATAAGTCTCTGGTTTCGATCACCCTTTCTTGGGCTAAGTCGTCTATCAAGATACAGGCTCTAATTGACTCTGGGGCTGCATGCCTGTTCATTGATTCTGCCTTTATATCAAAGCACTCGATTCCACTGCAGCTGCTTGACACTCCACGTGCCATTGAGGCTCTTGACGGGAGACCTCTACAGCCTGCCCATGTGACTCATGAGACGTTCCATTGTCCATGGCCGTAGGGGCTCTTCACCATGATATAATCCAATTCAAAGTGATTTCCGCTCCTAAGTTTCCGCTGGTTATTGGTTATCCTTGGTTACAGAGGCACAACACCTCTTTTGATTGGCTCCGTGCTGAGGTTCTCTCCTGGTCACCACAATGCAGTGAAACATGCTTCCGGAAGGTAGCCAAGGTCCTGTGTACCTCTTCACTCTTCTCCCTGCCAGAGGAGTACTGTGATTTTAGCGATGTCTTTGACAAAGGTCAAGACGGTAGTTTGCCTCCACACCGGCCGTATGATTGCACAATTGACTTTCAACCTGGTGCCACTCCCCCTCGTGGCCAGGTTTACCCTTTGTCGGTCTTGGAGGATAAAGCCATGGAGGAGTATGTTGCAGACACACTTTCTTGGGGTTTCATCCGCAAATCCTCGTCTCCTGCTGGTGCTGGTTTCTTCTTTGTGAAGAAGAAGAGCGGTGAACTGAGACCTTGTGTTGATTATAGGGGTCTCAATCGTTTCACGATTGAGAATGCCTACCCAACCCCGTTGATTACAGAGTTATTTGACCGCCTCAAGGGAGCAACGGTTTTTACTAAGCTTGATTTGAAAGGGGCTTACAATCTCGTTAGGATTAAGAAGGGTGACGAGTGGAAAACTGCGTTTAATACCAGAACAGGCCATTATGAGTATTTCGCAATGCCTTTTGGCCTTTGTAACGCCCCAGCAGTTTTCTAGGAATTTATTAACGATGTCCTCCGAGATTTGTTGCAGTTATGTGTGGTGGTTTATCTCAATGATATCCTCATATTTTCCAAGTCCCTGGAGAGCCACCACACAGATGTCTGTCGTGTGCTTCAGAAATTAAGAGAGAACAATCTCTATTTTAAACTGGAGAAGTGTGAGTTCCATCAGGAACAGGTTAAATTCCTGTAATTTCCACTGCTGGTTTTTTGATGGACCCAGAGAAACTTTCGGCAGTCCTACAGTGGCCTCGACCCATGGGGTTATGTCCTCTGCAGCGTTTCCAGGATTTTGCCAACTATTATTGGAAGTTTATTCATAACTTCTCTTCTCTGGTCAAGCCCCTGACCGATATGACCAGAAAGAACGGTAACCCACAGAGTTGGTCTCCGGAGTCCATTAAGGCCTTTGAAAGTCTCAAGGCTGCCTTTGTTTCTGCTCCTGTGTTGGCACATCCTGATCCTAAGTTACCTTTTATGCTTGAGGTTGATGCTTCTGAGACTGGTGTTGGTGCCCTTCTGTCTCAACGTCCTACCTCTGACAGTGCTATGCATCCTTGTGGCTGCTTTTCCAAAAAATTGTCACCTGCCGAGTGCAATTACGAGATTGGTGACCGAGAGCTGTTGGCAATCATTTTAGCCCTGAAAGAATGGAGACATCTCCTTGAAGGTACCACTGTGCCGGTTCTCATTCTTACTGACCCTAAGAATCTCACATTCTTGTCTGAGGCTAAACGCCTCTCTCCCAGAAGGGCACGAAGGGCTCTTTTCTTGTCAAGTTTCAATTACATTGTCTCATTCTTACCCAGTACTAAGAATGTAAGGGCTAAAGCCTTGTCACGACAATTTTCCTCCACTTCCAAGTTGGAGTCGGTTCCGGTCTTCTCCTTTGGGTGACAAAATTCTTGCTGCTCAGGTCGATGCTCCTCCTGAGAAACCTTGTGACCTCTGCTTTGCCCCAGAGTGTCTCCGTACTGCCATGCTCCAGACTTACGATTCTCCCAAGGCAGCTGGCCACCCTTGTAAGAATCAACTTGTTTGGGCCATTTCACTACAATTCTGGTGGCCTAGTCTACGTGCTGATGTAACTGCCTTCGTAGCTGCCTGTTCCGTGTGTGCTCAGAGTAAGACTCCACGACATCTTCCAGTGGGCCTCCTACAACCCATACCCAATGGAGAGAGGCCCTGGTCCCACCTGTCTATGGATTTCATTGTGGAGTTGCCCAACTCCCAAGGCAACACAGTTATCCTTATGGTGGTTGACCGGTTCATCAAAAATGTGTCATTGTATTCCACTTAAGAAGTTACCCACTTCTAAGGAACTGGCTTCCATTTTTGCTTGGGAGATCTTTCGCTTACATGGGCTACCCAAGGTGATTGTCTCGGACAGGGGTAGTCAGTTTGTGTCCCGGTTCTGGTGAGCCTTTTGTGCACAGCTGGGAATTCAGCTTGCTTTCTCCTCTGCGTATCACCCGCAGTCTAATGGGGCCACAGAACGAGCCAATCAGTCCTTGGAGCAAGTCCTACGTTGCTATATTTCTGACCATCACAACAACTGGTCAGACCTAATACCATGGGCAGAGTTTGCTCACAACAGTGCCTTGAATTCTGCTTCCCGATTTTCTCCATTTATGGCGAATTATGGTTTCCAACCTTCCATGTTGCCTGACTCGTTTGTTCCATGGAGTATTCCTGTGCTAGAGGAGCATCTCCGTGGTCTTCGTTCCACTTGGGCACAAGTGCAGGAGGCTTTGCATGATGCTAATGATAGGTACAGACTCCATGTGACTGCAGACGCCTGCCTGCGCCTTCCTACCAGGTTGGGGACAGGGTCTAGCTGTCATCTCACAACCTCAAACTTCGTGTTCCCTCACTGAAGTTCGCACCTCAGTTTATTGGGCCTTTCCGTATCCTTTGCAGGATTAACCGAGTAGCTTACGCATTGGACCTTCCTCCTAGTATGCGCATCTCAAATGTGTTTCATGTCTCCTTATTGAAACCGTTGGTCTGCAACCGCTTTACCACCTCGGTGCCACGTCCTCACCCTATACAGGTTGAGAACCATGAGGAGTAAGAGGTACAATCCATTGTTGACTCCCATAGGTTCCGTGGGCGCATACAGTACTTGGTGCATTGGAAGGGGTACGGTCCAGAGGAACGCTCCTGGGTCTCATCCTCGGACGTACATGCTCCTGCCCTCCTCTGTGATTTCCATAGATGTTTTCCCCTCAAGCCCGGTGGTCCTCCGAGGGGGAGGGGTCGTTGAGGAGGGGGTACTGTCAGGGTTGGCTCAGCTCAGCTGTCGGCTAATTGCCAGCTCTCATCTCTCTCCACAGTTAACCAGCTATTGTGGATCTGCTCATCAGTCCCGCCTACTTAAAGATCTCCAGCTCACTTCATTCCTGCCTTCGCCTTGGTCACATCACAAGAAACCATCTCCGGCGTTCCTGTTTAAAGACTGGCTTTGCTGACATCCCTTCTGGCTCCTTATCCTGCTTGCTGTTCCTCTACTTGGATCCCTGACTTCTGGCCTGGCTGATTACCCGATCTGGTTACTGAACTCTGGCTTGGCTGACTTCCTGATCCAGTTACTGGACTCTGGCTATGCTTTGACTACGCTTACTCTATTTACCTTTTTATTTTTTTTAATAAACAAGTGTGATTTTCTGCCTTGCTCTGGTTCATGGTTTCTGACAACACAGTACTAATGTGTCAATCTATTTTAAGAAAAATTTCAAATTAAATCACAGATACCAGAGAAATAAATATAGAGACATTTTTTTAGATTAAAGAAAAATATAATATATAGGAAGGATACCAAACAGCAGTAGATATGGAATCCACAATATGGGCATTTAGTTAGCCAGCAGCAACCAAGGTGTATATGTGAAACTAAATCAGTCATAATATGCTTAAACCAGCAATATCCAAATTAGTCATTGATCAACCAACCATGAGATCAATGAAAAGAAGCATGTATACAGCAGCAAAACTTTACCTTATAAACATAGAGAAATGGTTCACAGGTCACACTCAGTCTCTGGCAATGGTGTTGCCTGAGAAGCTGGCTTAAATGTGTCCTCCATTTGGTCAGCGTCTGACATCACTGACCAAATGCAGACGTGATGACACCACCACGCATGCGTGAAGGCTCCAAATGACCTCTCAGACTACAATGACCAGAGGGCCTAGCGGCGGACGGTGGAGGGCACGGCTAAAGGCGCTGACAAGGAGAAAGATTCAACCAGTCATCACACCGAGGGACCGCCCCCTTCGCAGCAAGCCCTACGGAAGACCAACTGGTCAAAAGGAGAGAGACACAGCACTAGTCGATGGAATTAGTGTACTGGGAATTAGATGGACACCATGAGATGTAAACATCTCAGGGTAAGGAGGAAACACAGGCAGCGTAAATATAATATATATATTATATTTACAGGAAAGAGTACACAAATCAAAGTATGTAATATAACGTATTACAAATTGTAGTACAGGGATAAACACTTTTTTTTCTGAGAGTAAAGCTCTAAATGTAAAAGGACACTAAAATCAGACAGAATTGTTTCATTTTTTTGGAGCATCTACATAAGTGCGCCCCTTTCTGACTTCAGATAAAAGAAAACTACACAACTTTGTTAATTTTTATGAAGCTATCAAAGTATATTAAAGTAACTTTAAATGATCCATGCCCCAGCACACAATATGAAAGTATTTTTGATTTTCTACTTTTTTACTTTAAAAAAATATTGTACGTGTGTGGCAGTGATGGGGTTGATTAAGGTTCCCACTGACCCTCCCTTCTGCTCAAAGACTAGTCTACTAATGTCTCTGTTCAGGATATTGTCACTTGCTGTAGTGTCCAGATGGCTGAGCACTATATGGGGACATACCCAAGCCAAACTAAAGCTTATTCCAGCTATTCTGGTACATTTTCCCAAGGGAAAGATCTACTGCCAATCCTAATTCAAATTCAGGAATGCTTCTGCAAACTCTTTATTTCCATATTTTTATTGGATTTTTCAAACAAAATACATTGTACAATTGGACATTGTACGTCGTGCAACGACGTTGTGGTTAGACAATACAAGGTAAACGGTACAACGTATGAATTCAATACAGATTACTATCCACTAACCTGGGTTGGTTGTAACGTTTATTAAACCTATATTCATTATAAATTCTAGAGTTATCTAAATAAAACGCGTAATTGTATAATTTGGTCCTCTTCACTAATGTCGCACCCCAAATGGGAGCTTTAGTGCCACAGGAGTGAAGAGGCCCTGTTTAGTATGAATTTTCATTGATAAATGTGTGCTAGTTAATACTAGCTGTTGCATACATCTTGTTTCTCTTGTTTATGTAAAGGTATTGCTCGGTCAAGAAGAAGATCTATGTGTCATTGTTTAGGTACGTGGGTTGCGCAGTGTGCAGTCCAGTTAGTCCATGGTTGCCAGTTCCTGTGTGTTTTCGTCGCCTGGCCAGTGTACATAGCTGTTGTGATCTCGTAGCTGTAGTGAAGGGCTACTAAGTCCATGACTTGGGCTACTGTCAGGAGGTTGTCAGATTTCCAGTGTCTGGCTATGTTTCGCTGCCATGAGGATATGAGTAATCACTAGTCTGAATGAGTATGGGATTGATTCTATAGTTAGGTTAAGTATCGCCAGTGCTGGGGAGGGAGGAATTTTGATGTGGGTTATGTTCGAGATTAAACCGAAAATGTTTTCCCAGTATTTATGCAATTTAGTACATGACCAGAATATATGTAGTATGTCACTAGGAGAAGAGTGGCATCTCCAGTATATGTTTGGGATTCTTGGATTAAAGGATTTTATTCTGGCTGGGGTGAGATACCAACGTAGTATGATTTTCTGCGTGAGTTCCCATAGGGCCGTGCATTTAGTGGCTGTGTACGTAGCTTTGAGGGCAAGGTGCCATTGGTTATTCATAAAAGCATGGGCAAGGTCATTTTCCCCACTTTGGTGGGATTTTAGTTTGTGGAAGGTGCGTTTGTTATGAAGAATGTTATAGAAGTAAGAGATACCTCTGGTTTTAGTGGCTGTGTTGGTGAGGTAATCCCAGGTCTTAGGGTGAATATTGTAGAGGGGGCTTCTGCAAACTCTTAATTGCATGTGTCTATGTAATCTAGAAAAGTCAAAACCAAACTAACCAAAATACTGCATTACAGTTTTGACACTTTCCCTGCTACTAAATATGGTAAAATTATTAATGTGCTCAGATAATCATGTATGTTGTTACCAGGGTAGGTTGGCCAAAATGTGGAAACAGAATTAATTTTAGTAGGTTTTCCATCTCAGGGGTGATAGTTCCCCTAAGCTAATATTTAGACAGATTTGGGCCTCTCACTATAAATGGGCACGAAATTGCTATTTTTAAGGCATCGATGTCTTAAAAGTTGATCGATAAGAATGATGGCTTTAGGCTGCCAGTATGTAACAACCTTACGAAAAACCATTGCATTTAAATATTTAAATGCTAAACAAAGCTGCAAATTATATACATATACCGTATATATATATATATATATATATATATATATATATATATATATATATATATTTGCAGCTATATATGGAGACAATTTGAAAACATGTTCAAACAACAACAACAACAAAAATCCAATCTGCTGGAACATTAATGTAATTGTCATTAACAATGAGCATACCTTATTTGATCACTGTTACATATACAATGGAAAGAATTTATTATAATTGTTCAATAATGAAGAAAAAAACTGTTGATGCTGCCATAAATCTTGTAAACTGATATCTGTTCTCTGCCTGTGCTTCATTGTTATCAGTTACATTGTTCCTAGCTATATCTATGGAAAGGAGAAGAGGGGGAGATTTTCTGTAGTGCTGTCCTAGAGTGACAATGTTGCCCCTCCATAGATACAATATAATGAATGAGCATTGTCACTCTAGAACACAAATGTCGGGGAAGATTTAGTAAACTAGTGCACACAGAGACTGGTGCAGTTGTGGATAGTAACCAATCAGCTTTTAGGTTTTTTTTTTGCTAAAGCTTAACCACTTATGGCACTGTAGGATTCACCCCCTTAATGACCAGGCCATTTTTTGCGATACGGCACTGCGTCGTTTTAACTGACAATCTAATGGTCGTGCAACGTTGTTACCGAAACAAAGTTGATCTCCTTTTTTTTCCCACAAATAGAGCTTTCTTTTGGTGGTATTTTATCACTTCTGTGGTTTTTATTTTTAGCGCTATAAACAAAAAAGAGGGACAATTTTGAAAAAAAAAAATATGTTTTACTTTCTGCTATAATACATATCCAAAAAAAATCGCAAGAAGCATATATTGATTGGTTTGCACAAAAGTTAGAGTCTACAAAATATGGGATAGATTTATGGACTTTTTAAAAAAATATATTTTTTACTGGTAATGGCTGCGATCTGCGATTTTTAACGGGACTGCGACATTGCAGCTGACAAATCTGACCCCAAGTGACACTTTTTGGGGACCAGTGACATTATTACAGTGATCAGTGCTAAAAAAAATGTACTGATCAATGTATAAATGACACTGGCAGGGAAAGGGTTAACACTAGGGGGCGATCAAGGGGTTAACTATTTTCCCTGGGTGTGTTCTAACTGCGTGGGGGATGGGCTTACTAGGAAAACACAGATATTGCTGTTCCTGATCACTAGGAACAGCAGATCTCAATGTTGTCCTCTGTCAGAACGGGGATCCGCCTTGTTTAAATAGGCAGATCCCCGTTCAGCCACTGTGTACCGCGAATGCGGGTGGCTGGCAGACATCAAGTCCCCTGGACCCGCGGGCGCGCTCCTGCGGCGTGTGCCTACTGTATCTAATGCACAGACCAACGTACAGGTACGTCAGTTTGCACAGCTGAGCCACCTTGCTACTATATATATGCGGAAGGCGGTCGGCAAGTGGTAATTGAACAAGCTGAAGTTAGAAGCTGATTGGTTACTATGCACAACTGCACCTGATTCTGCGTGCACCAGTTTTAGTAAATCTCCCCCAGAGTATGTTACTGACAAGATCACAGGGTGAAAAGAAAAGCAAAAATAACCTGAAAAAATCTAATGCAGCTACTACATTTAATATTGTAAGCTGTGATATAATTCTGTTCTAATTCTCGTCACTTAGTGGAGTCCATTAACTTAGTCAATTAGTCAATTAAAGCAGCATTAAACCCAAAACCAAAAATGCATCTCACCAATCATTAGATGTGGTGGCTGCATTGGTTTTCTTTTCTTTGGCTTTTGTACCCTCTGTTTTCAACTGGTGATCTGGCCGGTAACAGACCTTGTGTATTATACAGAGAGCACTCTGGATGAATGAGCACAGAAGGCACTGCAGACAGCAGCACTGCCAGTCTGGGGGGAGGGTAGTGTTAAATGTACTAGTAGATTTAAATGCACTAACAATTGAAGCCAAACCCAGATAACACTTTATAATTAGTTATAACAAACTGTTTTCTTCCCTTTTGGGATAAAAGGTTTTACATGAATAACTAAAAGCGGATCATTTTAAAGCAGAGGGCCACCCTGGAAAAAAAAATGCCACCAAAATTCCTAAAAAGATTTAAAAAAAACATTTGGAAAAAAAAAAAATTTTTATACTTACCTAAACCCTTGTTGATAGGCAGTCTTCCTAATCTGC
The DNA here is from genome assembly GCF_042186555.1 of Aquarana catesbeiana. NCBI lineage: Eukaryota > Metazoa > Chordata > Amphibia > Anura > Ranidae > Aquarana > Aquarana catesbeiana. The sequence continues at coordinate 63,073,023 of NC_133333.1, read as the reverse complement.
CTCTTCCTATTCTGCGGCGTGTTCTTCTCCTCGGTGAGCGGCCCCGTTGTCTTCTGGGAACTGTGTGTGTTCCCAGAACACCACGGGGCCATTCACAGATCGCTGCAGTAGGAAACTGGCAGTGAAGCCGCAAGGCTCCACTGCCTGTTTCCTTTACCTAGGATGGTGGTGGCGGGACCCGAGAGCCGAGGGACGGGTCGGCCTCGGGCGGCTGACATCACGGGCACCCAGGACAGGTAAGTCTACTTATTTAAAGTCAGCAGCTACAGTGTTTGTAGCTGCTGACTTTAAAAAAAAATTTTAACTGTCCAGAATCCCACTTTAAGCACCCCTGCCAGTGCTAAATAGTTTGTCTCATCCATGTAAATTGATACGTTCTGCTGGAGTGCTTGTGCTTTTGTAAAACAACAGACTTGCTGGCTTACTCACCAGATGAAAATATAAGAAAGAAAGCCTAAGAATTGGTAAGCTGCAATATAATAAATGTTTGCTTTTGAGTTTAAAACTGCTTTAACAAAGCTCACATACTACCTTTATATTATAAGAACACATAAATCTTTACCATCTGTCTACACCAGAAGTTGCTTACCCTTTCTTTTCATTGGGGAACTCATCTTCTGTCTCTCCTGTTCACACAATGAGCTATAATAGGCTATAGCCAAAGATTATTCTTTTGCATTGTCTTCCCTTAAAAAGTAGCATTTGGCACAATGTAGAGAGGTAACTGCAAGCGCCAAAGTAAATTGTAAGAGTTGGCTTCTACTCGCTATCAATTTAATCTTTGTAAAGAAAAGCCCACTAAAAATTGAACATTACGACACCAATTTATCAGTCCAATGAATTCATTATGCACCAGCAGACAAATATAAAAATGACAGACACTATGGATGATAGAAATGGAGGTCACTCAGTGGTCACGCTGCTCAATAATCTTTCATGTTTAACTATAAATAAGATTAATTTAAAAGGAAACTTAAAAAAAATTAAAACACATCACTTCCAGGCGCAGGTCTCTTTCAGAATATTAGTTGAGAAAAAAAAAATTTACGCTGAAAATGATACAATACTAATAAGAAAATACAATATTTGTATAAATTTGTTAGGCAAATTAAGAGATTAGAAAAATTAGGTATGTTCATTTTGGAGAAAATATGTTTAGATAACATAGTAGATAACCTACTTAACACAAACAAATGTATTTAGGACTAGTATAAACTTTTTTTATCATAAGAACAGTACAAAATACATGCGGACATCAGAGGTACATGGAAGAAATAATTTTTGCTTCCTGTTTGTCAAAATTGTTTGTCATCTTCCTCTGGACCAAAGCAAACAAAGGTGTGAGAGGATGAACCTTTTGCTTATGTCTATGTGAACTTTTACATTTCTACCTAAAAAGCATTGCTTATCTTACCATATCTTATCTCACCTATCAATTCTGGCATAATGAAATTATTTTTTTTAACAGAAAAATGTATTATTCTAGACAGGGTACCTATACTTACACAATAATTTGCAGGAAAATACTACACATGAAGAGATGTCAACCCAGGTTTACCGGGACACAGTAAAAATTTAATTTTTAATACATAAGCCTCATGTTTATGTAACAGTCCTTTAAATGAAAAAAGAGCAACTGGATTTACAATACAATACAAAATTAGGCATCATGGAAGGAGGGGAAAAATAAAGTTGGCAATAGCAGTAAAAAAAAAAATTATTTCCTTTATCTGGGAAAGCAAGCTTGAAATCAACATTTCCCCATATATCCTGAATCTTCAAAATGTTGGACAAAACTAGTGCATGTTCCTATGACTGTAAAAATGATTGAAAACTTGTTTTTTTTTTGTGTCCAGGATGATATTCATTCCAAAACGTATTTTACAAGGTTGACTTGCTTATTTTGTGGCATTTCAAGTTTTTTTTAAACTATTGTCATAATGCGTGTTTTTATATTATAGTAAAAAAAAAACTCAGATTCAAACCACATCTCATCATACTGTAACTACACGATTATGAACAATTTAATTTTCAAAATGGTCATTTTAAAATGACAGAACACTGTTTTGCATGAAAGGCAGACTTTGTCTGGGCCAAAATACCATTGTGGTTTATAGTGCTTTACAATTTATGTGTGTGCTGTACAGTAGCAAAAAAAAGGTTGTGGTAAAGGTCATTTGGTCTTTGTTTTTTTTCTTGGATTTAATTAAATGTGTTTTGGCTGGTTTTTTTTCAGCATCTATTTTATAGTTGCCTATCTGTAAGTTGCTGCTGGGATGACAGAAGCTTAATAGTACATTGGAAGGGTACAAGTAGGCCAAATGTTCCTTATCTGCAGTCACTCAAACCTTTACATGTTTCTCGGGTACCAGTAATAGAGCAGTAGGTTTTATTCAGCTGTGAATCATTGAGCTACCATTGTACTCTGTGCACAGTTCAGCACTGACTGGTAACACTATATAAAGAATAATACTGGAAACAGGTGGGTTTTATAGATGATGATGGCTAATGTTTCTACTTAAGCCTCATCTTTCTTGTGATACATGTGTAATTATATATGCCCAGACTAGCCAGTTCAGCACCACCAGGCCTTTTATTTTGGGGCTTTTGACTGCATAGCTGCATTCTCCATCCGCCATCCACCTGCTTCGCTTCCCTTCCTCCCCTTCCATCTGCTGAATGGTAGGGTGGAGGTAGGGGGGTAGGCTTCATTAGCTTTCTCCAATGCCTTATGCATCAGCAAGCTCCATTACACAGTCAGTCTGTGGGGGGAAGGGAAGGGGGGCTTTGTTGTGACAGAGAAACCCTCTTTCACAGCTGTTCAAACCTTGAAGAGCTTGAGGCAAAAGAGTGGGATGAAGCTGGGAAGACTTAGAGGTAGCTGGCAGTCAGTCTTCAACATCCAACACTGAAGAAGTGATTGAAGCTAACATTCTGCGTACTTGGCCGCTATGAACTTTTTAAAGAACTCTAGTTAAATCTGATAGACAAAACCTTCAGTTTGTTATTATTATTATTATACAGGATTTATATAGCGCCAACAGTTTACGCAGAGCTTTACAATATAAAAAGGAGACAATACAGTTATAATACAATAAAATAAAAAAGGATTTAGAGGGCCCTGCTCAGAAGAGCTTACAATCTAATAGGGTGGGGCAGGTGGTACAAAGGTTGTAACTGTGAGGAATGAGTTGATGGAAGTGGTAGAAGATTAGTTGGAGATGTGATAGGCTTTCCTGAAGAGATGAGTTTTCAGGGATCGCCTGAAGGTAGCAAGAGTAGGGGATAGCCGGACAGGTGGAGGTAGTGAGTTCCAGAGGATGGGAGAGGCTCTGGAGAAATCCTGGAGATGGGCATGGGAGGAGGAGACGAGAAAGCTTGAGAGTAGGAGGTCTTGAGAAGAGTGGAGAGGACGATTTGGGAGTTATTTGGAGACAAGATTGGTGATGTAGCTCGGAGCGGAGTTGTGAATGGCTTTGTATGTTGTGGTTAGTATTTTTAATTTAATTTGCTGGGTGATTGGGAGCCAGTGTAGGGATTGGAGGAGAGGGTTGGCAGACACTGAGCGGTTGGTAAGGTGGATAAGTCTGGCAGCAGCATTCATGATGGACTAAAGAGGTGATAGCCTATGGAGAAGCAGGCCAATGAGAAGGAAGTTGCAATAGTCGAGGCGAAAGCTAACAAGGGAATGATTGAGGAGCTTGGTGGTTTCATTTGTTAAAAAGGGGCCAATTTTAGAGATGTTACGTAGGTGAATTCTACAAACTTTTGCTTACGATTGGACTTAGGGCTGGTACCTAGTACCCTGGCGTTTGGGGAGGGACTGATAGTTGCATTGTTGATTTTGATGGAAAAGTCATGGAGGGGGGGCACAGGTGGGGGGGAATATTAATATTAATAGCTCAGTTTTAGAGAGATTTATTTTAAGGAAGTGGTGCGACATCCATGCTGATATGTCAGTTAGTAAGTTAGTAATACGAGCGGAGACTGAAGGAGTGAGGTGAGGAGTAGACAGATAGATTTGGGTGTCATTGGCATATAAGTGGTATTTGAAGCTGTGGGCGGTTATCAAGTGACCAAGGGAGGAGGTGTAGATAGAGAAGAGAAGGGGTCCAAGAACAAAGCCTTGGGGGACCGCCACAGAAAGGGGCAATGGAGAGGAGGAGACAGAGTTGTAGGTGACACTGAAGGAGCGCTGTGATAGATAGGCAGAGAACCAGGATAGAGAAGAATCTTGGAGGCCAAGGGAATGTAGTTTATTGAGAAGGAGTTGGTGGTCAACAGTATCAAAGGCCACAGAGAGGTCAAGTAGTAGGAGTATGGAGTACTGGCTGTTGGTTTTAGCAGTTAGTAAATTGTTAGTGGGTTTTAGTAAGGCAGTTTCCGTGGAGTGCTGCGAGCGAAAGCCAGACTGTAAGGGGACAAGAAGGTTATTTTCACTGAGGTAGGAGCTAAGATGGTTGTAGACTAAATGTTCTAGAAGTTTAGAGGTGAATGGGAGCAATGAGATGGGTCTTAAGTTGTTCAGGTTGGTGGGGTCCAGTGAGGGCTTTTTAAGTATGGGAGTGATCTGCGCATGTTTTAGAGGGGAGGGGAAGGTGCCACTAGAGAGGGAGAGATTGAAGATGTGAATGAGGGAGCATAGGATAGAAGAAGAGGGTGACCGTAGTAGTTGGGAGGGAACAAGATCCAAGGGAAAATTGGTTAGGTGGGCATCTGAGAAAAGTTTTGTAACCGCTTCAGTAGTAGCCAATTCAAAAGAGGAGAGTGTTCAATGTGCTGTTAGGCAAGGTGAGTTGGGTAGGGAAGATGTACGCACAGTGGAGGTCCTCGCGAATTGCATCAATCTTGTCTTTGAAGTGATTAGCAATCTCTCGGGCAGTGAGTGAGTTAGTGGGTAGAGGGGGTGGGGGACAAAGCAGAGAGTTAAAGGTTGAGAAGAGCTGACGGGGACTGGATGACAAAGTATTAATAAGAGAGACAAAGTAGGCTTGTTTGGCAGCATGGAGGCAGGAATTTTATTTTAGAAGGGCAGATTTATATAGGGTGAGGTTTTGCAGGCATTTGGTTTTACGCCACAGTCTTTCAAGAGCACTGCAATGTCTCTTGAGATTTCTAGTGTTGTCAGTTTGCCAGGGTTGTAACGGTCGGGGCCTGATTCTGCGTGTGGTTAGGGGAGCAAGTGCATCTAGTGATGATGAGAGTGAACTGAGAGTGAACTGTTGTAGACAGAGGTGGCCAGGTCATGATACGACAGGGGAGAGATTATGTCATATAGGTGGTCACTGGTCAGCAGCAGAATAGAGAAGAGAAGGTTTAAATTAGCGAAGTTTCCTACAAGTAATTGTTTGCTGCTTGGTGGTTGGAGGCAAGGATACAGTGAAACTAATGAGGTTGTGTTCAGAGAGAGGAAAGGGGGTGTTTGTGAGGTTGCCAGGGTTGCAGAGATGGGATAATACAAGGTCAAGGGTATTACCATTAGAGTGAGTGGAAGTATGTGTCCATTGGGTTAGGTCAAAAGATGACATTAAGTCAAGAAGTTTAGCTGTAGTTGGGCTGTTAACATTGACAGGAATGTTGAAGTCACCAAGAATCGTGGGTATTTCAGAGGCGAGAAAGTAGGGTAGCCAGGCAGCACAAAGTCATCAAGAAAGCGCGATACCGGTCCAGGAGGCCGATAAATTGCTGCAATCCTAAGAGAAATAGGAGAAAACAGACTAATACAGTGCATCTCGAAAGAAGAGAGGGATAGAGAGGGAGGGATAGGAAGGACTTGGAATGTGCTTTGTGGGGATAGAAGGAATCCAACTCCACCTCCTATCTGTCTGTTGGGTCTGGGGGAGTGAGTCCAATGGAGGCCACCTTGGGAGAGGGCAGCAGAAGCTGAGTCAAAATTTTGAAGCCAGGTTTCAGTTATGGCGAGTATGTTAAAGCCATGAGAGATGAAGAGGTCATGTACAGATGTTAGCTTGTTACAGATGGAGCGGGCATTCCAGAGAGCGCATGAGATAGGTGGGCTGCTTTGAGGAAGCAGGGGGATAGAAATTAAACTGAGTGGATTGCGGTGGTTGCCAGAGGAGGATGGGCATTGGATATGTGGTTTGCAGTTGGAAAATGGCGGACCAGGATTAGGAGAAATGTCACCTGAGACTAGGAGAAGGAGGAGGGCGAGGAAGGCAAGATGGGAGTGGGATGTTCATGAGTGCACGTGTCTAGTGGCCCTGGTGTTTATGTCAGCATGTGGGTGCCCAAATGCAGGAGATGATGGGTGAAGTAGTAGGGAGACTGTAGGAGTGAGGGTGATATGTGCATGCTGCAGGGTAGAGAGGAGGGGTAGAGTAAGGATAATTTGAGGATAGAAGACACAGATGAGAGAAGGAAGAGAATGAGGAGCATGTTAGTGGATAGAGAGTGGGAATCTGACTTGATATAAAATAAATGTCAAATGCTGGTTTGCTTGTTGTCTTGCAGAGTGGAGCAGAGTTCTTGTTGTATCTTCATCCACCTGTAGTTATCCTGCTTTTGTTAAACTGCGGGGGTGAAACTGTGCATCACTCGTGACAGAACCACTCAGGAAAGAGCCATGGTGTCTGCACCTTGCCCCTGTCTGTGCCACCCCATAGGCTGCTTTCAATTTATAGGGAGACTGAGCAGGCATGCATTTCTCAATTGGTCATTATAGGGTCTGATTTGAGACACCTGAATATGGGAGAGGAGATGGCCAATACCAGACCAGACACAAGCTAGGGTCGTAAAGCTAATTACCTCTCTTGATCACTCAAGCCGAATGGGGTTGAGAATCAATCACCAGTAATGTTGCTATTGCAGTGTGGTTGTTATAGAGCTAGCATTAAATATAGAAGTTTTCATCACAACTTGCTCAGATAGTATACATGGATTTCTGAATATCCAATATTACCTACAACATAATGCTGTCATCATGCCCAAACATCTTTGATTACACCACAGTAGATTGGTCAACCAATGCAATTCAGTTGTACATTATATTAAACATATTTCTATGTGCTAATGGATAATTCCCAAATAACTATTAATTCCAAATAATGTTTTGAATATAAATTTCTTTTAAACAATTTCTATAAAGAAAACGGATATTTACAAAACAAATTACACTATAAAAATTCCTCCAGTTCAATGAGCTATTTTTTAACCATTGTCCTTTATTCCTTGGTTCAGTGGTGCAATCAGTTCATTTAAAATGTTGGTTCTTCAGTGTGGCAGTTTCCTTATTTTTATCTTTGAGTCTCCATGGTAAGTAAAAGCAAAAATATTTTTCTAAACAAAAGTGTGATTGTTTTCTGCCATTAAGGTGCTAAATATGTAATGCACACTTTTTATTATTATTATTATTATTATTATTATTATTATTATTATTATTTTCTTATTATAATAAAAACATATACTTCAATTTGTTTTTTTTTTAAGATGAAAATGTGTTCAAATTGGACAGCTATTTATGTGTGATATACATTTTTAAAAATTAGATTTTTTTTTTCAAGCAGATGATTGGTTGATTGAAGTAAAACGTGTTTGCCGTATTTACTAAGCTCAATGAAGAATAGGTTTGCAAATTGAACATTTACTTTGCCAAGTGAATGGTCTCTACTCCGTTAGTGAATCAACCTTATCATGTCAGCTTCCCCTTATGCATTATGAATCTTTTTTATCTGTACCATTCACAATCACAGGGGTAGCTTTCAAGAATGTGAAAGGATCTGGCACAGATGGCACAATTACTCTACCCTTGCATTTCCTGCTGAACCTGAACAGAATTTTCCCTTGCAAATGATAGGGTATTTAAGTGAACACAGCTTCACCTTGTTTACTAAGCGAACTTGCACTTTGTAAAGTGTACATTTAAATTGCTAAGTGAACAGATTCTTCTTCTTTAGTAAATCAACCCCAAAATATGTGCACATCATAGGAATCAAAAAAATTGGATGCTTTATGGTTACCATTAAAAATTAAAAACTGTAAACAAACATAAAGGGTAGCGGAAAAAAAACAAAAAACATGAAACTCTTAAACCTAGTACACACGGGCCAAATGTCGGGCTCAATAGAAACCGGATGACAATTGGACTGTGTGTACTACAGCCGATCTGACAGAAGCCAGCCGTTCGGCCAAAAAAGGTCTGCCGATCAGCTCCCATTCAGCGCTCCCAGCCAGTGGCTGATAGCGGATGGCAGATAGTACAGCAGGTCCTCTTGAGCTGTCAGTTTTCTTTCGTTCAGCCCGCTGGGTTCAAACAAAAAAAAAACTAGTAGTGTGTAGTAGGCTTTAGCCATAACATGTAAATAGGATATTAATGAATATGGATTTTTTGTGTCTATTTCCCACAATATTTTTTTTTATTTTTTTAAAAATAAAGTGGTTTTAAGTATTAGAAAGCAGCTACTAAATGAGTAATTTTTATCCTCAGAAAACTTGTGTTTGATTTAAACATCCAGCAGATTTAAGGGAACCTAATAATCATGTTTTTTGACTGGGTCTTGAAAACAACAATGGCAAATACAGTATACCCCATATGGTTTTAAAGTTCAAACCAAATAGTATAGTACTTACCTGAACTAAGTTACACAAAAATATAATATATTTTCCAAGCACATTAATACGAGCTGTATGTAAGCGGTGCAACTGACATAAAAGCAGTATGACCATTATCCAGTGGTTGTGTTTATTTATTTGCATTCTTTTAATAATAGCAATTCGTTTTTTTGGTGTTTGTTTGTTTTTTGACTTGTTGGAACACCATGGAACTATATTTAAAGGAATAAAACAGTTAAAATTATCTTGAAATATTGTAAAAAGGTTTGGTACAAAGCCCTCCAAACCATAATGAAAACCAGGTACAGTTACTAATTGTATTCAAGCTGAGAAGCTTTTTTCTGAGAAGCAACTGGTGAACTTTTAACCTCTAAATAGCACTGTTTAGTTGTAGTAGCTATACATGCACAGCATTAACAAGATAAACGTAATTCCTGCATTTAACTGACATTTTTATGTGGTGTACCAATAAAATATGCAGAGTGTAGATCTGGTGTCTTTATTTAGGCATGCCTAAAAAGATATGTAGTTACAGAGTAAAATAAAATAAAAATCAACATTATCTTCCAAATAAAATGAATAAAGACATACACAAAAGTAGACTTAAAATGATGCCAGTAGTCTAGAAATTAATAAATAAAGGGCAAAAGAAAGGCTGACATATTTACCTTACCATGAAACAAGGCTAAGCCAGGTTCCCTACACTGCTACCTACAAGACCACAGACCACAGACTAAATGCTTAATAGTTTCTTTACAGTTCAGACTGGTGCTTCCTCCTCTTTGGCAGAGATCCTGTGACCACGTGATCCAATGTTTTTGCATTTGTGAGCAGCACTGGAGGGAAATAGTAGCAGCATTTTCTCCAGTAGTGTTTCAGCCCTTCTATTACTTTCTAGACATAGCCAACAAACACCCCCACGAGACTGATTAACTTAGGGTGTCTGCTAGTTAACTATCAATGAATCAATGCTAGCAATCAATGCCCAGTACTGTGAAAATCAGAAGGATCTGGGAAAACCTTTAGGCGCCTTTCACATGGACGGCTATTCTGCCGCAGTTAAAAGCATGTTTTTTTCTGTGAAATTCAAGACTCCAGGCACTGCGATCAGCTGCATTTGTACAATGTGATCACTTGCGTTTACGTGAGTTTTCACACGGTTGCGTTTAGGTGCAGTAGCCAATGTTTTTGTTTGATCCTGAATCTACCCATGATGCATTTCGGTCCTCTGCAGTTCAAATCATGTATTTCCTGTCTCTTTGTATACTGGCTGAGTGTGTGTTGGAGTTTTGCAGTGAGAGGAGTGTTCTGTCGATTGTGCTGAAATCTTTGAAGATGAATGCATGAATCGGTAGTTTGATGGCAATGCTCATATTGCTGTTGATGAGAATGAAGAGGAGAAGAGCGATCGAGCGCAGGAGATGTCCCCGTGGTTACTGGGTGCACCCTTTAACCTTGCAGTGTCTTTCGATCGGCTACTTTGCCCTCATGTATGGCGAACTGAGAACTCATCAGGACAAGTTCTACAACTATACGAGGATGTCGGTGGCAAGTTTTGATGAATTGTTGGGACTTGTTCGAGGACGCCTTACCAGACACAGGACCAACATGAGAAGATGCATTAGTGAGGAAGAGTGGCTGTTACTGACGCTAAGGTAGGTTTTCCATATCTTTATGCTTACATTCATGCACATGCAGGTTTATATTATTGACAATAGTGTGTGAGTTACATCTATATATATTTCATACTTTTTTCTAGTTTCTGAATGTTTCTCAATTTTGTATTGCAGATACCTTGCCACTGGAGCGAGTTTTACCTCCCTTCATCACCAGTTCCTCATGGGAATTTCAACAGTGGCGACTGTTGTACATGACACCTGTACTGCCATTTGGGAGGAGCTTAAGAGTACAGTAATGCCGGAACCAACAGCCAGTCTGTGGGAAGAGATTGCAGAGGAATTTTGGGAGAAGACAAACTTCCCAAATTGTATCAGGGCCTTAGACGGGAAGCAGATCAGGCTCATCAAGCCACCAAACTCAGGTTCCCGCTACTTTAATTACAAGAAGTACTTCTCCATTGTCCCACTGGGACTGAGTGATGCAAACATGCGCTTCATAGTGGTGGATGTTGGTGCTTATGGCAGTTCTGGAGATTCCAGAATTTTTCGTAATTCCATGATGGGCCAGCGGCTGCAGTATTGAGACTTTAATGTCCCACAGGCAAGGCTTCTACCTGGTACTGCTGGACCGGATCTGCCCCTAGTAGTCCTAGGAGATGAGGCATTTGCCCTATCCACCCACCTCCTAAGGCCCTACACCAGGCATGGTCTTACTGCCAAGAAGCGTATATTCAACTATCGTCTGAGCCGTGCACGCAGGATGGCGGAGTGCGCATTCGGTATTTGTAGCGCAAAATGGCGTGTACTGCTGACTGCAATGCATATAGAAGTGGATCATGCGGTTAATGTGGTTTTGGCATGCTGTGTTACATAGTTACATAGTTACATAGTAGGTGAGGTTGAAAAAAGACACAAGTCCATCAAGTCCAACCTATGTGTGTGATTATGTGTCAGTATTACATTACATATCCCTGTATATTGCGGTCATTCAGGTGATTATCTAATAGTTTCTTGAAGCTATCAATGCTCCCCGCTGAGACCACCGCCTGTGGAAGGGAATTCCACATCCTTGCCGCTCTTACAGTAAAGAACCCTCTACGTAGTTTAAGGTTAAACCTCTTTTCTTCTAATTGTAATGAGTGGCCACGAGTCTTATTAAACTCTCTTCTGCGAAAAAGTTTTATCCCTATTGTGGGGTCACCAGTACAGTATTTGTAAATTGAAATCATATCCCCTCTCAAGCGTCTCTTCTCCAGAGAGAATAAGTTCAGTGCTCGCAACCTTTCCTCATAACTAAGATCCTCCAGACCCTTTATTAGCTTTGTTGCCCTTCTTTGTACTCGCTCCATTTCCAGTACGTCCCTCCTGAGGACTGGTGCCCAGAACTGGACAGCATACTCCAGGTGCGGCCGGACCAGAGCCTTGTAGAGTGGGAGAATTATCGTTTTATCTCTGCAGTTGATCCCCCTTTTAATGCATGCCAATATTCTGTTTGCTTTATTAGCAGCAGCTTGGCATTGCATGCCATTGCATGCCATCATCCACTAGGACCCCCAAGTCCTTTTCCATCCTAGATTCCCCCAGAGGTTCTCCCCCCAGTGTATAGATTGCATTCATATTTTTGACACCCAAATGCATTATTTTACATTTTTCTACATTGAACCTCATTTGCCATGTAGTCGCCCACCCCAGTAATTTGTTTAGGTCTTTTTGCAAGATTTCCACATCCTGCGGAGAAGTTATTGCCCTGCTTAGCTTAGTATCGTCTGCAAATACAGAGATGGAACTGTTTATCCCATCCTCCAGGTCGTTTATGAACAAATTAAATAGGATTGGTCCCAGCACAGAACCCTGGGGGACCCCACTACCCACCCCTGACCATTCTGAGTACTCCCCATTTATCACCACCCTCTGAACACGCCCTTGTAGCCAGTTTTCAATCCATGTACTCACCCTATGGTCCATGCCAACGCACCTTATTTTGTACAGTAAACGTTTATGGGGAACTGTGTCAAATGCTTTTGCAAAATCCAGATACACCACGTCTACGGGCCTTCCTTTATCTAGATGGCAACTCACCTCCTCATAGAAGGTTAATAGATTGGTTTGGCAAGAACGATTCTTCATGAATCCATGCTGATTACTGCTAATGATATCATTCTTATTACTAAAATCTTGTATATAGTCCCTTATCATCCCCTCCAAGAGTTTACATACTATTGATGTTAGGCTAACTGGTCTGTAATTCCCAGGGATGTTTTTTGGGCCCTTTTTAAATATTGGTGCTACGTTGGCTTTTCTCCAATCAGCTGGTACCATTCCAGTCAATAGACTGTCTGTAAAAATTAGGAACAACGTATATACTTACGACCGCATCTCGGTGGTGCGCCTCAAAAATGACAAAGTCTCTGCATGGGGGTTAGGCCTACGACGAGTTGAAGGTGCTCTGCTTCTATCCGCAGACCTCTCTTCGTTTAGTTCCTTCTTGTACCGGTCGCGTAGGGACCTCCATCGTGTATAAACCTCCTTTCCTGCAATATATATTTCATTGTAACAATTTGTTATATATATCAAACATAACGCATTAGGAACAAAAGTTGAGAGAGATCTACTCTCACCCCCCAGCCAAGAAACACTTCTAGGGGAGACACCAACCATTTGATTTCCCATTAGTACTGACCCCTCCCCAAAAAAAGGGTGCAAAGTGTGCAATGTGTCTGCCAAAATGTCGCTGTCCCTCCCGCAAATTTTTGTTTCACTAAACCATACTAGTACAGACAACCTTTCCCAAAGACACTGTATTTGAAAAAAAAAAGAACAACAAATTTGGTTTGTAGCATTGCACAATTGTCAGCGATGCAGTGCTGTATCGCTACAAAATGGCCTGGTCATTTTTAGGGGGTAAATCTTCAGCTTCTGGTTAAGTTTGGTTGGAATGGGAAACAGCTATGATGCAGGTGTACCCTGCTACATGGACACGACAAACGTTGCACTCACCTCGGTTCTCCTGTTCAGTTGCAGACAGATTGTCCCAGTGTGACAAATCTGTATACTTCCTCCCACTTTGATCTCTTCAACACTCGGTCGGCATATCCTGGGCATTCTGAGTCCCATAAATCCGGTCGGGCATGCACCAGTGCTATGATGGCCTCATGGGAGATATCTCGTGCCGCCATGCTCTGTTCTCCTCTTTCCTCTTTCCCTCTGTACTTCCTGTGTCATTTCCCAGGTATACCTGTTGCTTCTATGATGTGCTTCCTGTTTTGTTTTTTTTTTCTCACGCTGCTATCCGCAGTTGACACAAAAGACTGCGATTACCTGTGGTTAAGTGCAGATAGCTGCACTAAATCGCTCCTGGACGCAGTCAATTCTATTTTTTCTATTCGCACGGAACCGCATATAACGAAATCGCAGCTAAACGCAGTTTGTGAATGGGCCCATAGGAAAGCATTGTGTGCTTTTAGCTGCGGTAGAAATCTAGAAAATCAGCAGCTAAAAGCACCATTCTATCCGTCCGTGTGAAAGGGGCTGTCACGGAACGCCCCACACTCCGCTTGAGTGCTTCCGTCATATACCGCTTCCTAAGTTCTGGAACACAGGTCCAATGGATCTGGCCATAGGAACCCCAAGAACTAGACACCACCAGTCTTGGAGTACATCAGAACTACCTTTATTTTGAGATCTCACAGACCTTTATACAGCAGGGATGACTCAAAGCTAACCTAATTAACATGACCTAATTTACTACAAAATGTACCCAGACCAGATGACAGTCTTGTGGGCACCGAGCTTCACACATTAATACAATTAACAATACAAACAACAATCTCCCCCCTCCTCAGCCTAGACCATTCGTCTATTAGCCAGGGCTAATGTGATCAGCTCTCTCAATTAACATAAACACATGTTGATAACACCAGCATCTCCTCACAGGATGTGTCCCAGCAGAATGAATCAGTCTTATCAGCAGGGGGCTGCTGGAGGAATCCCCCCTCCCTCTTCAGGGACACAAATATACAGTAAGGAGTCCCCATACAATATATACATGACTGAGTCCGATTAATACAGTTCAGACTGGATTTCTCATTCACCTCAAATGCTAGGGCCCATAATCGGTGGGCAACAGGCTTGCACACAGTCCTCTCCAACAGCCTCCGCTCTGGCCATGCCCGTGACATTTCTCCCCTTTCGGCAGGAGACTAACACAGGAGGAGACCCCAGACGGGTTGACTCCGAAGTTAGTCCATAGTTCCAGTCCTCTACTGCCTGTACCCACACAGTACCCCAAACAAATCATCCCAAACAGTGCATTACTCACCCAGCCATCCTCTGCCTCTCTCAGAGAACATATCTGCCGCTGGGGAGAGGCCCGGACTGGCCCTTCTCCCTGGAATCCTTTCTGCCGCTGGAGAGAAGACAGGGGGACTGGGCTCACTCCATCCTGCTGTTGGGGATCTGGGCCGACTGCCCAGCATCCCTGGGGTATACAGGTGGGGACTGAAGCCCCATCAACCGACACCAGATCAAGCTGCAGTTGTGGTTCACACCAGATGCAGTCCGTGTGCTTTTTTTTTTGCGCGAAAAATGCATGCAGTATTTTCCATGTATTCCAATGCCTCTAGTTCATACCAGTCAGTTTATAGTGCAGAAAAAAAAAAGTAGAGTGTGCTGCATTTTTTCTGCACAGAACTTTACTGGAACCTAGCAAATTGTATCAAAAACGCATTGGAACTGCGTGTGGTGTGAACTGTATGCAAAAATTTATCCAGAATGTATCCAGAGTGCATTTTTGTGGTGTGAACTGGCACTAAAAATGCATGCACAGTGTTTTCCATGTATTCCAATGGCTCTAGCACACACTAGGGATGAGCCGAACACCCCCCCGGTTCGGTTCGCAGCAGAACATGCGAACAGGCAAAAAAATTGTAAGAACACGCAAGCACCGTTAAAGTCTATGGGACACAAACATGAATAATCAAAAGTGCTAATTTTAAAGGTTAATATGCAAGTTATTGTCATAAAAAGTGTTTGGGGACCTGGGTCCTGCCCCAGGGGACATGTATCAATGCAAAAAAAAAGTTTTAAAAACGTCTGTTTTTTCGGGAGCAGTGATTTTAACCGCTTGCCGGCCGCCTCACGCAGATATACTGCAGCAGAAGGCCTCGTACAGGCAGAATCACGTACCTGTACGTTCCCCTTTCAGAGGCGGCCAGCGGGCACGCGCGCACGTCCGCGGCAAGCTCCGTGAGTCGGGCCGCGGGTCCCGTGGACTCGATCGCTGCAGGGATATCCGCGTTCGCCTCACCGGGAGGAAGAATGGGGAGATGCTAATGTAAACAAGCATCTCCCCGTTCTGCCTTGTGACAGTGTCACTGATCACTGGTCCCTGTCATCGGAGCAGAGATCAGTGACGTATCACACACAGCCATGCCCCTCACAGTTATAAACACGCCCCTAGGACACACTTAACCCCTACACTGCCACCTAGTGGTTAACCCCTTCACTGCCAGTGTCATTTACACAGGAATCAGTGCATTTGTATAGCACTGATTGCTGTATAAATGACAATGATCCCAAAAATGTGTCAAAAATGTCCGATGTGTCCGCCATAATGTCGCAGTCACAATAAAAATTGCTGATCGCTGCCATTTAAGAAAAAAAAAATATTAATAAAAATGCCATAAAACTATCCCCTATTTTGTAAACGCTATAACAGGGATATGCAATTAGCGGACCTCCAGCTGTTGCAGAACTACAAGTCCCATGAGGCATAGCAAGACTCTGACAGCCACAAGCATGACACCCAGAGGCAGAGGCATGATGGGACTTGTAGTTTTGCAACAGCTGGAGGTCCGCTATTTGCATATCTCTGCGCTATAACTTTGGCGCAAACCAATCAATAATCACTTATTGCGATTTTTTTTACCAAAAATATGTAGAAGAATACGTATCAGCCTAAACTGAGGAAAAAAATAGGTTTTTTTATATATTTTTGGGGGATATTTATTATAGCAAAAAGTAAAAAATAATGTGTTTTTTTCAAAATTGTCCCTCTTTTTTTGTTTATAGCGCAAAAAATAAAAAGCACAGGGGTGATCAAATACCACCAAAAGAAAGCTCTATTTGTGGGAAAAAAGGACGTCAATTTTGTTTGGGAGCCACGCAGCGACGCAGTGCCGAATCGCAAAAAGTGTGCTGGTCAGGAAGGGGGTAAATTCTTCCGGGGCTGAAGTGTTTATTACTGCTTAAAGTGAAACAATAAAAATGAAATATTCCTTTAAATTTCATACCTGGGGGGTGTCTATAGTATGCCTGTAAAGTGGCGCATGTTTCCCGTGTTTACAACAGTCCCTGCACAAAATGACATTTCTAAAGGAAAAAAGTCATTTAAAAGTACTCGCGGCTATAATGAATTGTCGGTCCTGGCAATACTCATAAAAGTCATTGAAAAAAACATCATGGGATTCCCCCACAGTCCATTACCTGTCCCTTTGGGTCTGGTATGAATATTAAGGGGAACCCCCAACCAAAATTTAAAAAAAAAATTGTGTGGGGGTCCCCCCAAATTCCATACCAGGCCTTTCAGGTCTGGTATGAATATTAAGGGGAACCCCGTGCCAAATTTTTTTAAAAAATGGCGTGGGGGTCCCCCTCAAAATCCATACCAGACTCTTCAGGTCTGGTATGGATTTTAAGGGGAACCCCGCACCAAAATTAAAAAAAAATGGCGTGGGGGTCCCCCCAAAAATCCATACCAGACCCTTATCCGAGCACGCAACCTGGCAGGCCGCAGGAAAAGAGGGGGGATGAGAGAGCGCTCCCCCTCCTGAACCGTACCAGGCCACATACCCTCAACATGGGGAGGGTGCTTTGGGGTAGCCCCCCAAAGCACCTTGTCCCCATGTTGATGGGGACAAAGGCCTCATCCCCACAACCCTTGCCAGTGATTGTGGGGGTCTGCGGGAGGGGGGCTTATCGGAATGGTAACGGGGTACAAATGTGGTACAAATGTGGTACAAATGGTGACATAACCGGGTGACTCGCCCCCTCTGGGATGTCCCCGTGCATCAGAGGGGGGCGGGGTCACCCGGAAACGTCACTGTGTGGCCCCCCTTAGTTATAAAAGAACTCTTACCTGCGAGGACGTGTCATACGGTGGGTGCCTCCCATGGAGGCGGGTCGGTGCGGCTTTTTTTTTTCGGTCCATCGGCGGAGCAGGAGAAGAAGAAGACTTTGTGGGACTTTTTTTTAATGAAGGACTTGTCCCAAGCCGTGTCTTGTCATTTTTGCCATTTTGACACTTTTTTTGTGAAATGGTAGGGGTACATTTGTACCCTGTTACCATTTCACACGGGGGGAGGCCGGGATCTGGGGGTCCCTTTGTTAAAGGGGGCTTCCAGATTCCGATAAGCCCCCCGCCCGCAGACCCCCACAACCAAGGGCAAGGGTTGTGGGGATGAGGCCCTTGTCTCCCTCAACATGGGGACAAGGTGCTTTGGGGGGCTACCCCAAAGCACCCTCCCCATGCTGATGGCATGTGGGCTGGTACGATTCAGGAGGGGGCGCTCTCTCACCCCCCCTCTTTTCCTGTGGCCTGCCAGGTTGTGTGCTTGGATAAGGGTCTGGTATGGATTTTTTGGGGGACCCCCACGCCATTTTTTAAAAAATTTTGGCACGGGGTTCCCCTTAAAATCCATACCAGACCGTAAGGGTCTGGTATGGATTTTGGGGGGACCCCCACGCCATTTTTTTTTTTTAATTTTGGCACGGGGTTCCCCTTAATAGCCATACCAGAGCCAAAGGGCCTGGTAATGGACTGTGGGGGGATCCCATGCACTTTTTTTCAATGACTTTTATCTGTATTGCTGAGACCCGACAATTCATTATAGCCGCGAGTAGCGAGGCCATTTTTAAAACTTTTTTTGCATTGATACATGTCCGCTGGGGCAGGACCCGGGTCCCCAAACACTTTTTATGACAATAACTTGCATATTAACCCTTAAAATTAGCAATTTTGATTTCTCCCATAGACAATTCATTATAGCCGTGAGTAGTTTTAAATTACTTTTTTTCCTTTAGAAAAGTCATTTTGTGCAGGGACTGTTCTAAACATGGGAAAAATGCGCCACTTTACAGGCATACTATAGACATCCCCAGGTACGAAATTTAAAGGAATATTTCACTTTTATTGTTTCACTTTAAGCATTATTAAAATCACTGCTCCCGAAAAAACGGCTGTTTTTTAAAAAAATTTTTGCATTCATACATGTCCCTTGGGGCAGGACCCAGGTCCCCAAACACTTTTTATGACAATAACTTGCATATTAACCTTTAAAATTAGCACTTTTGATTTCTCCCATAGACTTTTAAAGGGTGTTCTGCGGCTTTCGAATTTACCGCGAACACCCCAAATTGTTCGCTATTCGGCGAACAGCCAATGTATGAGTCGAACTCATGTTCGACCCGAACATAAAGCTCATCCCTAGTACACACCAGTGCAAACTGACTGGAAACTGACTGGAACTGACTCCATTGGTGTGAACTAGAGCCATTGGAATACATGGAAAACACTGTGCATGCATTTTTAGTGCAGAAAAAAAGTGCACGGAACTACATCTGGTGTGATTAGTTGAGTGGCCTCTATGATGAAATGTTGAAGTAGCAATAATACATAAGTACCATCATCCAGAAATCAATAATCAAAGGAGTTGGAAGCCTGATCCCCGGTCAGGCGACCAAAAAATAGGGGCATATTGGACTATTCCGGTAAAATAATAATAGGTAACAATATAGAGTATATAACGGCGGTAATAAAAGTTATAATTGTTTTTATTGATGCAAAGGACAAAACAAGGGTAATAAAATAAAACATAATAAAAGTACAGGTATATCATCAGTGGAATCATTAATGTACAGTACAACACAAAATCTCAGATATCATATTCCTCGACTAGTTTTGCGGACATAAGCCGCTTCGTCAGGAGGGAATCTAGAGATGATTTATTCTGACTAGGCAGTCTGAACCTGACAAATAGAAGACATACAATGAAGTTTACCAAGATACATAGTGAATATAATTTATACTCCAGCATCAACATTCACAAAAAGGTAATACAAAATTGTGGGGTAAAAAAAGGGGGGCGAATCTGCTTACCCAGGTCCCAACAGACCCCAGGCGCAAGGCCCCACCACCCGAAGATGATCTCCCACGGCGACCTGGGGGAGCTAACAAGATGACGGGGGTAATATGCATAAGATGTATATTATAAAGCAGTAAGGTAACCTAGATTACCACACATGGGAAGTGAAACATAAAATGATGAGGGTAATAATGGAAAGATAGTGATGACAAAAGGGAGTGACTGGTGAAGGATGTGAAAAATAACATAGTGTTAAATTGCTGTGTGCAAAGAGTAAAGAGGATTGCATATGGTGACCAGTAAAATGAGGAAGAAGTGATGAAAAGCAACAGGCATAATGGTGTTGTGTGGTGTAAAGGTGAGAAGGTGATAGGTGAAAGAATTGGGACAGAGGAAGGAAGAGGAGGAAAAGGGGTGGGACTGGGGACAAAGGGGAGGGAGGAGGAAGGTGAGGGAATAGATAGGGAAGGCGGGGGGGGAGAGGGGGATGGGAAAGGAGGAACGGGGAAAGTAAGGGGGGGGGGAGGGGGGAGGGGGGGAGAGGAGGGAGGGAAGGGAAGAAGGGGAAAAGGAAAGGGGGGGGATAGGAAGAGGATGTGACAGTGTACACTAAGGTGAACGGGGGGTACAGGTACCTGATACTAGTATGAGCATGGATAGGTTCCCAGGGGAGGCACCCTGCCAGGGGCTGATGCCATCATAGGGTAGATGAAAGATAATAAGGACTGTAAGTGACGGGCGAACATAAAACAAAGCATGTTCACCTGAGCCTAGGGCAACTGCAGGGGAAAAAACCAGTGTGTTAGATATAAACAATGCTACTGCCCAGGGGTACGGGACTTGAGTGAAGAGATAGAACGGTACTAACCTCAAGCTTGTGCTAGGCTAGATAGGGTACAGAGACCTGGGGGCCAAAGACCGACCGTCAGGCTAACAGGCATAGCCTGCCATTTGTAACTCCCGACCCTGCGACGCTGCGCCGCGCTCCAGTAGGACGCCGGCGCATGACGTCACAGGGTCAAAGGTTCCACAAGGCGCGCGCGCGAAGGGGTCGCGTGCGCATGCATGCGCACCGGCCATCTGGCCACGGGAACAAAGTCCCCGCCTAGACCAGTGCAAGAGGAGGGGGCGGTCCCGTGTCAGAGACCTATCCCTCCCCCAGGGACCTCACCAGGCCGCCGCGGGAAAGCACAGGAGGAGGGGCACGCGCCGGCACCTTAGCCGGGACCAGGACCGGGAAAGCAGAGTCCCGATACAAAACAATGTAGGAACAACAATTGGGAGGTTAATTAAGCATGATAAAAAATAAATAAATTAATAATTGGAAAACTTGGAAAACTTGGAAAACTTGAATGGGTGAACTAGGGATTAATAAATACCCTAGGGACCGGTGCAGTGGCCCCACCGAGACATAAACCCATAGACAACTAATTGCATAATTGCATATAAGTTAAGGAGGGCCAAGGACAAACCACATGATTGGGTAAAAGCATGTGGATAAAGGGGCGGGTAGCCGAGGTAAAAGTGTCTGGCCAACCCAATGGGCATCTGTCTCGGAGGGTTGCATCGGGGCTGGTAATTAGCCATAGTGGTAATATAAGGGATAAAATTACATGTAAAAAGAGGCCACCCCTGAAGACACAAATTGTATGTGTCAGTGGGGGTAGGTTAAAAATGAAGGGTGGGATAACTGGGGTCTGTAGGTTGGAGGGCAATGGGTAACCCATCCACTAAAACAGCCCACCCAAGTATCCCACTCGACATGGTGCCGGGTGTGTTATCCACTCAATGTATACGATTAGTTGAGTGGCCTCTATGATGAAATGTTGAAGTAGCAATAATACATAAGTACCATCATCCAGAAATCAATAATCAAAAGAGTTGGAAGCCTGATCCCCGGTCAGGCGACCAAAAAATAGGGACATATTGGACTATTCCGGTACAATAATAATAGGTAACAATATAGAGTATATAACGGCGGTAATAAAAGTTATAATTGTTTTTATTGATGCAAAGGACAAAACAATGGTAATAAAATAAAACATAATAAAAGTACAGGTATATCATCAGTGGAATCATTAATGTACAGTACAACACAAAATCTCAGATATCATATTCCTCGACTAGTTTTGCGGACATAAGCCGCTTCGTCAGGAGGGAATCTAGAGATGATTTATTCTGACTAGGCAGTCTGAACCTGACAAATAGAAGACATACAATGAAGTTTACCAAGATACATAGTGAATACAATTTATATTCCAGCATCAACAGCCCCTTTATCCACATGCTTTTACCCAATCATGTGGTTTGTCCTTGGCCCTCCTTAACTTATATGCAATTATGCAATTAGGTGTCTATGGGTTTATGTCTCGGTGGGGCCACTGCACCGGTCCCTAGGGTATTTATCAATCCCTAGTTCACCCATTCAAGTTTTCCAAGTTTTCCAATTATTAATTTATTTATTTTTTATCATGCTTAATTAACCTCCCAATTGTTGTTCCTACATTGTTTTGTATCGGAACTCTGCTTTCCCGGTCCTGGTCCCGGCTAAGGCGAAGGCGCCGACACGGGACCCTCCTCCTGTGCTTTCCCGCGGCGGCCTGGTGAGGTCCCTGGTGGAGGGATCGATCTCGGACACGGGACCGCCCCCTCCTCTTGCACTGGTCTAGGCGGGGACTTTGTTCCCGTGGCAAGATGGCCAGTGCGCATGCGTGCGCGAACGACCCCTTCGCGCTGCGCCTTGTGGAACCTCTGACCCTGTGACGTCATGCGCCGGCGTCCTACTGGAGCGCGGCGCAGCGTCGGAGGGTCGGGAGTTACAAATGGCAGGCTATGCCTGTTAGCCTGACGGTCGGTCTTCGGCCCCCAGGTCTCTGTACGCTATCCAGCCTAGCGCAAGCTTGAGGTTAGTACCCCTGGGCAGTAGCATTGTTTATATCTAACACACTGTTTTTTTCCCCTGCAGTTGCCCTAGGCTCAGGTGAACATGCTTTGTTTTATGTTCGCCCGTCACTTACAGTCCTTATTATCTTTCATCTACCCTATGAAGGCATCAGCCCCTGGCACGGTGCCTCCCCTGGGAACCTATCCATGCTCATACTAGTATCAGGTACCTGTACCCCCCGTTCACCTTAGTGTACACTGTCACATCCTCTTCCTATCCTCCCCCCCTTTCCTTTTACCCTTCTTCCCTTCCCTCCCTCCTCTCCCCCCCCCCCCTTACTTTCCCCGTTCCTCCTTTCCCATCCCCCTCTTCCCCCCTCCCCCCCCCCCGGCCTTCCCTATCTATTCCCTCACCTTCCTCCTCCCTCCCCTTTGTCCCCAGTCCCACCCCTTTTCCTCCTCTTCCTTCCTCTGTCCCAATTCTTTCACCTGTCACCTTCTCACCTTTACACCACACAACACCATTATGCCTGTTGTTTTTCATCACTTCTTCCTCATTTTACTGGTCACCATATGCAATCCTCTTTACTCTTTGCACACAGCAATTTAACACTATGTTATTTTTCACATCCTTCACCAGTCACTCCCTTTTGTCATCACTATCTTTCCATTATTACCCTTATCATTTTATGTTTCACTTCCCATGTGTGGTAATGTAGGTTACCTTACTGCTTTATAATATACATCTTATGCTTATTATCCCCGTCATCTTGTTAGCTCCCCCAGGTCGCCGTGGGAGATCATCTTCGGGCGGTGGGGCCTTGCGTCTGGGGTCTGTCGGGACCTGGGTAAGCAGATTCGCCCCCCTTTTTTTCCCCCACAATTTTGTATTACCTTTTTGTGAATGTTGATGCTGGAATATAAATTGTATTCACTATGTATCTTGGTAAACTTCATTGTATGTCTTCTATTTGTCAGGTTCAGACTGCCTAGTCAGAATAAATCATCTCTAGATTCCCTCCTGACGAAGCGGCTTATGTCCGCGAAACTAGTCGAGGAATATGATATCTGAGATTTTGTGTTGTATTGTACATTAATGATTCCACTGATGATATACCTGTACTTTTATTATGTTTTATTTCATTACCATTGTTTTGTCCTTTGCATCAATAAAAACAATTATAACTTTTATTACCGCCGTTATATACTCTATATTGTTACCTATTATTATTGTACCGGAAAAGTCCAATATGCCCCTATTTTTTGGTCGCCTGACCGGGGATCAGGCTTCCAACTCTTTTGATTATTGATTTCTGGATGATGGTACTTATGTATTATTGCTACTTCAACATTTCATCATAGAGGCCACTCAACTAATCGTATACATTGGGTGGATAACACACCCGGCACCATGTCGAGTGGGATACTTGGGTGGGCTGTTTTAGTGGATGGGTTACCCATTGCCCTCCACCCTACAGACCCCAGTTATCCCACCCTTCATTTTTAACCTACCCCCACTGACACATACAATTTGTGTCTTCAGGGGGGCCTCTTTTTGCATGTAATTTTATCCCTTATATTACCACTATGGCTAATTACCAGCCCCGATGCAACCCCTCCGAGACAGATGCCCATTGGGTTGGCCAGACACTTTTACCTCGGCTACCCGCCCCTTTATCCACATGCTTTTACCCAATCATGTGGTTTGTCCTTGGCCCTCCTTAACTTATATGCAATTATGCAATTAGGTGTCTATGGGTTTATGTCTCGGTGGGGCCACTGCACCGGTCCCTAGGGTATTTATCAATCCCTAGTTCACCCATTCAAGTTTTCCAAGTTTTCCAATTATTAATTTATTTATTTTTTATCATGCTTAATTAACCTCCCAATTGTTGTTCCTACATTGTTTTGTATCGGGACTCTGCTTTCCCGGTCCTGGTCCCGGCTAAGGCGCCGGCGCGGGACCCTCTTCCTGTGCTTTCCCGCGGCGGCCTGATGAGGTCCCTGGGGGAGGATCAATCTCGGACACGGGACCGCCCCTTCCTCTAGCACTGGTCTAGGCGGGGACTTTGTTCCCGTGGCCAGATGGCCGGTGCGCATGCGTGCGCGCGACCCCTTCACGCACGCACCTTGTGGAACCTCTGACCCTGTGACGTCATGCGCCAGCGTCCTACTGGAGCGTGGCGCAGCGGCGCAGGGTCGGGAGTTACAAATGGCAGGCTATGCCTGTTAGGCTGACGGTCGGTCTTCGGCCCCCAGGTCTCTGTACCCTATCCAGCCTAGCGCAAGCTTGAGGTTAGTAACGTTCTATCTCTTCACTCAAGTCCCGTACCCCTGGGCAGTAGCATTGTTTATATCTAACACACTGGTTTTTTCCCCTGCAGTTGCCCTAGGCTCAGGTGAACATGCTTTGTTTTATGTTCGCCCGTCACTTACAGTCCTTATTATCTTTCATCTACCCTATGATGGCATCAGCCCCTGGCAGGGTGCCTCCCCTGGGAACCTATCCATGCTCATACTAGTATCAGGTACCTGTACCCCCCGTTCACCTTAGTGTACACTGTCACATCCTCTTCCTATCCTCCCCCCCCCTTTCCTTTTCCCTTTCTTCCCTTCCCTCCCTTCCCTCCCCCCCCTCCCCCCTTCCCCCCCCCTTACTTTCCCCGTTCCTCCTTTCCTATCCCCCTCTTCCCCCCTCCCCCCGCCTTCCCTATCTATTCCCTCACCTTCCTCCTCCCTCCCCTTTGTCCCCAGTCCCACCCCTTTTCCTCCTCTTCCTTGCTCTGTCCCAATTCTTTCACCTGTCACCTTCTCACCTTTACACCACACAACACCATTATGCCTGTTGTTTTTCATCACTTCTTCCTCATTTTACTGGTCACCATATGCAATCCTCTTTACTCTTTGCACACAGCAATTTAACACTATGTTATTTTTCACATCCTTCACCAAGTCACTCCCTTTTGTCATCACTATCTTTCCATTATTACCCTCATCATTTTATGTTTCACTTCCCATGTGTGGTAATCTAGGTTACCTTACTGCTTTATAATATACATCTTATGCTTATTACCCCCGTCATCTTGTTAGCTTCCCCAGGTCGCCGTGGGAGATCATCTTCAGGTGGTGGGGCCTTGCGTCTGGGGTCTGTCGGGACCTGGGTAAGCGGATTCGCCCCCCTTTTTTTCCCCCACAATTTTGTATTACCTTTTTGTGAATGTTGATGCTGGAATATAAATTGTATTCACTATGTATCTTGGTAAACTTCATTGTATGTCTTCTATTTGTCAGGTTCAGACTGCCTAGTCAGAATAAATCATCTCTAGATTCCCTCCTGACGAAGCGGCCTATGTCCGCGAAACTAGTCGAGGAATATGATATCTGAGATTTTGTGTTGTACTGTAC